>NC_072732.1:120214827-120448668 GCF_026930045.1 Uloborus diversus | reverse complement strand
GGGCATCTTTTCGAAAAAGAGAAATATAATTAAATTTTCTACAGTGATTTAAAAGGAAAAGAAACCTTGCATTCTATAAGCAGGAATTAGCTGAAGAAAAATAAAACCAGATATCCCCCCCCCTCCCTCCCCAACAGCAAATAGGTTTGTTTTTCATTCACATTGCATAAGTCTAAAAGATTTGAAGGAAGAAAAATTAAAAAGACTGCGTTGGGGCACTGCCTGAAGAATGCAGTACATGTGTTGCATACACTGTGTCCCCACCCTGCACACACCAAGCTCAATGGGGAACTTGCTCTATTGGATTTCAGTTGGATATACTGATGTGAACTTAGATCTATGTAAATTCCTGAGCATCAAAGGGCCTATGTGTCAGACTTGGCAAGGACCTAAAGAAAACTGAATTTGCATAAGGAACACAAACAAACCCAATAAGCTTATTACAGTGAGTCTCCATTTTAACCTGCATTTCTGCAACCGTTAGTCCTAGATGCATAGATGGTCAAACTGCAAATGTCTTCTTCTAGCCCATTGGCACATTTTAGGGAGTGCCGCAGTACAAATTCGAAACTTGATTTTTTGTGACCACCCTAAAATATTTTATTGATTTTGTTTTGTTATCTCTCTTAAGAAAAAATTCTTACATTTCTTTGGTGCTGAATTTTCCATTCTTCTGGTCATTAGAAAAGATTTTGATGCTCTCTCCCAGATGATTTTTAACACTGCAAAGATAGGGAGGAAAATCAGTGCCTTAGAAAATTGGTTCTTAATAGAGGCACTTCAAAAGATAAAATTTCAAAAGCTGTTGACGATTCAAAAGGATTCTGTGCTTGAATAGAAAGGAGCAAACAGAACTTTGCTCTAAAATTTTCTAAGACAGCACTAAAAATTAAAATATTACAAAAATGAGACTAATTCAACTATTACCCCTGCAGACAAGAGTCAATAAAATACTGGCAATTGAAAGCATTTTAATAACATTTATTTTTTGATATTTACAAGTCCATTATAGTTTTTGAAAGTAAAAAAAAATAAACACAAAAACCTTTCTCTCAAATGTAAACAAATTCATTAACATGATAGAAAGAATGTCGCCTTATTGATTCTTAAAAATACAAGTATAGATATTTTACAAAACAATACTATAGAGCATAGCTTTATCTTACAATATAATTGTTTTTTTTTATATGGAGACAAATATGAATATTTCATAAATAGAAAAAAAAAACACAAAGTTCCAACTGTAAAAAAATGTCTGTAAAAAGCTAACAGTATTTTTTATATTTATATACAAGTAGCTACTTTATGATAGTATTTGACTGTTAGTCAAATTTAAGACAAAAAGCATTTTGAAATGAATTCATTACATCATTTGTCTTTAAAAAAAATGATTCTCATAGAAATCAAGATTCAACGGCAGTTTCAACTTTTGTGCCACTTTCAAGGTCTGATTTAACTTTCTTCTTAGGTGGCTCCTCTGATGCATTTTCAGCACCATCGTCAAGTTTTGCTTTCTTCTTATTCTGATCTGATGCATTGTTTTCATCTATAACAAAATAAATCAATATTATAACTACCATGCACTATTAATTCAGATTAGAAATTGCTTACAATATAAACAGCGTTTGTAAAAACTTCATACAGGCCAAGCATGTAAAAAAAAGACAGTTTCAGGGACGTGCCGACCAAAACTCGCTTTTGAAGCCATCTTGGGAGCAGGAAAATGGTGAGTTTGGAGCAGTGAAACGGTGAATTTTGAGCAGCCTGGAGCAGTAAAATTGCAAATTTGGCGCAGCTTGCAGCAGCAAACATTTAAATTTTACATCAATTTAGAGCAACTATATATTTCACACAGAAACACGTGTGACATGATAAACGAACTGATGCGTGCATCACATGACTTCCTTTCACTCCAATTTAATGACATTTTACCATTATTGGCAATTTTAATGTGATTCAATTGTTTACTCTCTAAATATCACCAACAGGCCAAATCGAAACCAAATTTAAAATTTAAAAAAAAATCGCCAAATTTGTCGCCAAGTTGACAACAAAACTTGGTGACCAAAAGACTGGCGATATATCGCGAAGTGTGCGCCAATTTATAACACCACTCTAGTTTACATTGAAATTAACAATGATTTCCCCCCAAAAAGGGACAAAAGACCCCCTTTGGAGCATCCAAATGCAACCAAAAAGGAAGGTGCACAACTAGACCCCACTAGGAGTTACGTACCAAATTTCAACTTTCTAGGACCGTTCTTGAGTTATGCGACACACATATGAACATACGTACATACAGACGTCACGATAAAACTCATTGTAATTTACTCAGGGATTGTCAAAATGGATATTTCGGGTGTCTGTACGTCCCTAGGCACGTATCCACGTATGGTTGGGTTGAAAAAAAAAAAAACATTCATTTGGGGTGAGAAAAATGGAAATTAAGGCCGATTTTTGGGTTAAACTTTTTCTGTGAATACAATACTTCCTTTTTTGTAAAAGGAAATAATAAAGAAGGAAAATTGAAGCTCTCTCTTTTTTTTTTTTTTTTTTTGGTCTAATATTTTTCACAAAAGACAAGTCCTGTCCTGCTCTACTATTTTCTTACACTTCTTTTCATTTAAATTTATTTCAAACATTTACTTTGCTTAATACATCACTTCTTTAACGTACATTTCAGTTAGAGTGCTTTGATACCTATTTTTAAAATTTGTTTGCTTTTACATAACGTATTCAAAAAAGCTTTTAGAAAAAGCACAAAAGAATGGTTGAATTTAAAGACTTTACCTCAACAAGCTACAAGTGAGTTTTAAAGAGCTTTTAGTTAGTTATTTTTTTTCTTTTTTTTTGTATACTTAAGTTATTATTATTATTATTTTGGCATATATGTTTACATACTGAACTACTTGATTAACAATTCTGAAGATCAAGCAAAGGCAACTTTAAAACCTTTTATTTTTAATTGTTTGATATTTAATCACAAAATTAATAATGAAATTACAATGGGAAAAAAATGATTTTGAGAAATGATGTCACAGAAAAGGAATTTTTATATACACGTGAAAAAATATGAAAAAAGGAAAAAATAACTAAATAAACAAAAATTTTAAGACAGACTAAGAATATGGAAAAAAAGCCCGAATCTGTGAAACTTGAAATGTCTGCATATTCATTACCAGACCATTAGAATTCCCAGATTTTTGCCATCTTAAGTATCTCCAATAAAAACTAGAGACCAATTTTCTGTCCTAAAATCTTAAGAAACCCAAGATTAAAAACTGGTGAGCAATATTTTTTACAGATGGCATTCGCTTAAATCAATTTGGATGCAACTGAATTGACAATTCCGAGTGGGCGTGAAAAGAAGACAAATTTACAAATCTTCATATACTGAAAATAAAAGATAACAAAGGTTGAAACTAATGATCAGTGCAAAATTTCTCTAGTCAAATGAACAGAACCACATAAAAAATTAAACTGATCGATTTTTTCAAAAGCGGATGCAATCGGATTTTGAAATGCGCAAAAAATTGGGACTAAGCCAAAAAATCGTAAAAAAAAAAAAAAAAAAAAAAAAAAAAGCTCCAAATACATAAACTTGATGATATTCTGCTAAAACTGCCAAAAATGCTAAAGGAACTGCAACATTAAATGTAAAATTGCAGTTTTAGAGCAAGTTGTCCCATTTTGGCGCAGAAAAGTCCATTCGGCGGTTTTTTGAAGAAGTTTGGTGCAGGATCGGCGATTCGCACAGTTTGGCACAATTGGTGCAGCTGGCACATCCCTGCTTGAAATTTGCTACTCAAATTCTAATCTGATAAGCCAATTCATGACTTCCTGTTATGAGTTAGCATCCATACTTTCTTCACAGAGAGAATTTACTTACACAAAAAAAAAGTGCAAATAACAAAACAATTGTGACCATGTGTTAAAACTGAAAAACTATAGATTTAGTTTAGTGAGGAGTTATCACAGGTCTTGATCTAGCACAACTGTACAACAATAGCAATTATATAAATGGAATGTTGTCAAAGTGTGCCTATCAAAATTTCCTTGATATATGATTAAATTTGCTATTATGAGCTGAATCCACTTGTAAGTCCAGAATTTAAGACACAAAATCCTCGCGAGTCATAAAATTCTCAAAGCTAAGGACATTTGAGTTCCTTTGACACTACCCAGGACAGAACGGAAAACTTCTGAGAGTCCGAGAATATCTCAGACATGTGATAAACCAATTCATGAGTTCCTCTCATGAGTTAGCATCCATATTTTCTTCACAGAGAATTTACTTACACAAGAAGAAAAGTGCAACTAATAACAAGATTGTGACCATGTGTTAAAACTCAAAAACTATTAATTTAGTTTAGTGAGGAGTTATCACAGGTCTTAATCTAGCACAACTGTACAACATATCCATTATATGAATGGAATGTTGTCAAAGTGTGCTTATAAAAATTTCCTTGATATATGATTAAATTTGCTAATATGAGCTGAATCAACTTGTAAGTCCAGAATTTAAGACAAAATCCTCGCCAGTCATAAAATTCTCAAAGCTAAGGACATTTGAGTTCCTTTGACACTACCCAGGACAGAACGGAAAACTTCTGACAGTCCGAGATTATCTCAGACATGTTATAAACCAATTCATGAGTTCCTGTCATGAGTTAGCATCCATATTTTCTTCCCAGAGAATTTACTTACACTAGAAGAAAAGTGCAACTAATAGCAAGATTGTGACCATGTGTTAAAACTCAAAAACTATTAATTTAGTTTAGTGAGGAGTTATCACAGGTCTTAATCTAGCACAACTGTACAACATAGCCATTATATGAATGGAATCTTGTCAAAGTGTGCTTATCAAAATTTCCTTGATATATGATTAAATTTGCTATTATGAGCTGAATCAACTTGTAAGCCCAGAATTTGAGACACAAAATCCTTGCCAGTAATAAAATTCTCAAAGTTAAGGACATTTGAGTTCCTTTGACACTACCCAGGACAGAACGGAAAACTTCTGACAGTCCGAGATTATCTCAGACATGTTATAAACCAATTCATGAGTTCCTGTCATGAGTTAGCATCCATATTTTCTTCCAGAGAATTTACTTACACAAGAAGAAAAGTGCAATAGCAAGATTGTGACCATGTGTTAAAACTCAAAAATTATTAATTTAGTTTAGTGAGGAGTTATCACAGGTCTTAATCTAGCACAACTGTACAACATAGCCATTATATGAATGGAATGTTGTCAAAGTGTGCCTATCAAAATTTCCTTGATATATGACTAAATTTGCTGTTATGAGCTGAATCAACTTGTAAGTGCAGAATTTAAGACAAAATCCTCGCCAGTCATAAAATTCTCAAAGCTAAGGACATTTGAGTTCCTTAGACACTACCCAGGACAGAACGAAAAACTTACGACAGTCCGAGATTATTTCAGACATGTGATAAACCAATTCATAAGTTCCTGTCATGAGTTGGCATCCGTATTTTCTTCACAGAGAATTTACTTACACAGGGTGGCGACAAAAAGTGTGAAAAAAAGTTCCCGGACTTTTCCCTGATTAAGTTCACCAAATCTTCCTGATTAAGTTCACCAAATTTTCCTGATTAAGTTCACCAAATTTCCCTGATTTACATTATAAATGATAATGGTTTCCTTTCTTTGCTCTACTTGAAATCCATTGTATGTTTAAAATGTTTATAATGCAGTATTTTGAACGTTTTTAAGTTGTGTAAAGTTATTGAACTAAAGATATATTTTTAAAAAATGCTACTTTTTTAACAAAATGGTAAAAAAAATATCAAGTCAATTTTTGGGGGCAAAAACTACGAAACAGTATACTTAATGTTCCTAAATGGAAAGATTATAGAAAATTTTAAAAAAAATACTTTACTTCTAGAAACCACTTAGCATAAGAATTTTAAGAAATTATTAAAATCACTCTTAAAAACATATGTGTATTTATGGTAGAACTAAAAAGTAATTGAAATTATTTTGAGCTAAATTTTTAAACAGCATAATAATTGTTGCAAGAATAACAAGTAATAGAAAAAGAATAGAAGTAATGTAGTTATTCTTATATAACTAATTTACACATTTATGCAAAGCAGATGAAACCTTTTGACATCCATTCATAGGGAGCTTTTCTCTAATCAAGAACATAGGTTTTAATGAATGAATACAGCATTTTAATAATAAAAAAATAAAGATATTTACTTAAGTACACAAGTTAACTCTATTTCAAATGATTTCAGTATGTAATGAAAAAATCTTAGATTGCTTTTGTAACAAACAACTTTGAAATGCAAGAAAAAGAAAAAAGAAAAAAAAAGTAATTACTTAATTTCAAAATATATAAAAGAAGAATACAACTTGGTTATAAAATAAAAGAACCATTCAAGTCTGAAGAAAAGAAAACCTCTATAATCTGCGGCGACAGCAAATAGTATAATGGCAAAAAACAAAGATTTTATTCAAAGTACAATTTTAGCAATTAAATTAAAAACGCGAAGAAATAATAACTTTTAAGCTTTTATCAGTATTAATTCAAAAACCAAAGATTTCTTCTTGAAATCGTGATTACAGTATGCTAATCACTTCGAGACAAAAGAATAATGGCAAAGGAGCTAAGACATTAATGAAGGTTTAATCTTTGCCTGTATGATTGTTTATTTTACGTCGCATTGAAAGAGTGAAAGGAAATTTCAAGCTAGGAAAAATAAACAACCTAACAGACACAAAAGCACAGAAGTAAGATTCAATACCTTGACGTTGAGGAAAAAAGATGCAAAAATATGCGGGAGTGTATAATCCCATCTCATTAATTTTATTTTATTTATTTAGGGTTTTTTTTTTTTTTTTTTTTTTTTTTTTTTTTTTTTAAACAGGTAATTGGCAGAAAATGCATAGCGAATTAGGATACTTAATTTTGTAAAGCAAAAAAAAATTTTTCTTCATAAAATCAATTTTTCCTGATTTTTTGTTATTTTTTCGAAATTCCCTGATATTTCCCTGATTAATAAAGTTCCCTGACTTTTCCCTGATCTCCCTAAGCTGTCGCCACCCTGCTACACAAGAAGAAAAGTGCAACTAATAACAAAATTGTGACCATGTGTTAAAACTCAAAAACTATTAATTTAGTTTAGTGAGGAGTTATCACAGGTCTTAATCTAGCACAACTGTACAACATAGCCATTATATGAATGGAATGTTGTCAAAGTGTGCCCATAAAAATTTCCTTGATATATGAATTAAATTTGCTATTATGAGCTAGATCAACCAATAGGTTCAGAATTTTAAAAACAAAATCTTTGCCAGTCGTAAAATTCTCAAAGCTAAGGAACTTTGAGTCACCTTGGACATTACAGAGTCAGGCCTGTCATTTAGGCAATTAGTTGAAGTAATTTGACACTCCCGTGGATTTTAAAACTTTAATGTAATTATGCATTTTTGCTTGTAAATTGATACTTTTTTCCCATTAAATACATTGATTCCCCCCCCCCCTTATACAGACAGAAAATTTTAAAATCACGGGCCTGTGTCCAGCCTGGAAGCACAGTGACATATGATACGCCTATTCACAAGTTCCTGTTATAAGTCAGCATCCATATTTGCTTCACAAAGAGAATTTACTTTTGCAAAGAAACAAACGTACAACTCATAACATATTTGTGAAGATGTGTTAAAACTCAAAAACTATAAATTTAGTTTAATGAAGAGTTATCACAGGTCTTGCTTTAGCACAACTGTACAACACAGCCATTACATAAATGGAACGTTGTCAAAGTATGCCAATCAAAATCTCTATGATATACGATAAAGGCAATAGCTGGGTTTATACGTCAAATTTGCCCTTGCAGCTTTTTTGACTTTCACCTGAGGAATCATTCTGGTTTCAAATTAAAAATAATGAGCTAAATTTTCAGCTCTTTATCTCAAACAACCTTCAAGTTTTTCAAAAAAACCTTTTTTTTCCCTTTTCATTTTTTTTTCATAGTAAAATTAAATATTTTACTATTTGATTGTGGGGTTTTTTCTTATTCTTAAGAAAAAAATACAAAGAGATTACGGTCCTAGTTTTTATAGAAAAAGTCAATTTTTGGCGAAGGAAATAAAATTTAAATATATTTTTCAATGCTTTTCTGGAGAGTCACTCACTAAATTTTGCCAGAAAATGTCTTTTATACTCCTCTACATTAAAGATTTATTTTGGACTTTTTAAAGTTGCGGAACAGTACGAAAAAAATTAATTTTTTATATATTTTTGAGAATTCTGCATTTAAACTAATTTGAATATTCTTTATTGCTTTTTTTTAAAATGAAAATATAATTTCACCAGAGAAAACTTAAGACAGTCCGAGATTATTTCAGACACGTGATAAACCAATTCATGAGTTCCTGTCTCATTAGTTAGCATCCATATTTTCTTCACAGAGAATTTACTTATACAAAAAGAAAAGTGCAACTAATAACACAATTGTGGCCATGCGTTAAAAGTCAAAAACTATTAATTTAGTTTGGTGAGGAGTTATCACAGGTCTTGCTAGCACATCTGTACAACATAGCCATTAATATAAATGGAATGTTGTCAAAGTGTGCCACTAAAATTTTCTTGATGTATGATTAAATTTGCTGAGTCAGATCAACCTTTAGGGTTAGAATTTTAAACGATAAATCTTTGTCAGTTGTTATTCTCAAAGCTAAGGACTTTTGAACAACCTTAGACACTACCTAGCAAGGCCCGTCATTTGGGCAATCAGTTTGAGTCAATTGACAACTCCCCTGGATTTTAAAACAATGCAATCAGTGGCTTCGCTACGGGGAAGGGGGGGGTCCCAGGTATCACCCGCGGGGGGGGGGGGGTGACAAAGTGGAATTGTAAATTTTTAAAAAAAATCAAAATTAAAAGGCATTTATTTTTGCGAGTACAAATTTAAAAATTTTCCTGGGGGGGATCCCTCTCTCGCACCCCACATCATGGATTGAATGTTACACTCAGGATTAGTTTCATATTGTCAATACTTCAACCAAGTAGTGACTTTCTCTTAAACCAAAAAATTGAACCCCATTATCTTTCATTATGCTTGAGATGCATTTGAAATACATAAGGAGCCATCAATTTCATATACTACCTTACTTTTTTTGACCTCGCAATGGCCCTGTAGAGTGTACATGTGCCTCTAGGCCAAGTTGCACAAAAGCGTTCATAGTTTTGTCTTTTGCATATTAAACCAATAAAAATTTTGTCATAATACAAATGTAATTGTTTCTGAAAACGGTATGATTTTCAAATTTTATGTTTGCATAGAGTAATAAAACTTTTTTTTATTTTGAGTTTGTGGGGAGGGTCCACAGAATATTACTGCTCCGGGTGTCACCTATGCTAAGTATGCCAATGATGAAATTATGCAATTTTGCTTGTATTTTTAACCCCCGAAACACAAAGGAAGGGGGTTTTTAATTTGACGTGTCTGCGTATCTGTGTGTCTGTCTGTGGCACTCTAGCACCTAAATGAATGGACAGATTTTGAAAAAAATAAAATTTGTTGGAAAGGAGAGTTGATCGAGAGTGTTCTTAGCTAGGTTGCATCTTTGAATAACATTTATTAAAAGAGATGTTAATAAAAACCTCTGAAAGGTTTCTTGAGATTTTTGCAGTGAAAACAGTTAAAAATTTTAAAATTTAATTACAAAATAAAGAGAATTTTTTTCAGCGTCTGATAGAATGTGTTTGGAACTTCCATGTTACATAGAATTCAAAGTATAACATTTTTTTAAAGCAGATTCTAATAACGGCTAAGCCTTTATTCACGCGATTGATAACATTCATTGTTGGCCGACAAGGAAATTAAAAGCAGTGATTTAAAATTTTTATCTGTTGCCAGTTTCTATTTAATAGCAAATAAAATACTTGACATTGATTTTTAATAATGTAAAGCTTACTTTTAACAGGATTTTAAATTTTCCCTCTTGATTCTACAGTTGCGACTCAGTCAGGGGTTTTTAAAATTTTTAATTTTATCGCTGTGATACTTTTTTCCTATAAAATGCATTGAATCCATACCCATCTTTTATTTAAATTTTTATCCACTTTATAAAATGTTTTAAAAAAACAATTAAATAAAATTTTAAAGATCTACTTTTAGCCAAGTATGAATGAAAGGTCACTTTATCACATGAAAACTAGAACATGCTAAATAACAAAAATATTTAATAGCGTTGTTCAGTTCTTTTACAGGGTTGCCAACTTTGGAGTAACTATTTCAGGAGCATCTGTAGTGATTTTGAGGAGCATTTTGAAGTTTTGGGAGCAGTTTGGTATTTTGTATAAAAATCAATAGAAAAAATTAATTTTTAAATTAATAAAACAGCTTCAAACACTATATCTTGCTATGAGTATAAGAAGCATCTTTAATTTCCCATATTTACATGCCTGTCATAATAAAATAGCAACATATGATAATAAATTTAACTTTATTGAAATTTTTTATGAGCCTGGTTAGAATTAAGACCAAATGAAAAATGTGGAGCAAAATAGCTTCTTTGCAGAGCTGCGGAGTTTCGCTATTTTTGCGGAGCAGTTGGCAACACTGCTTTTATTACCAAACTCGCATGAAGGTTTTAGACAGATAAAGAAAAGATGAAGTTCATATAACTTTTTCTACTGCTACTTTAAATAACTTTATTGTGTAGTAAAGAAAATGTTTAACAATAAGTACTTAATAAGTGAAATAAATTAAACATAGCGTAGTGTGGCTCTGTTAAGTTTAGCCATGAACTTGACAAAGTAACTATTTTTTGGGATAATAGTAACGGGTAATTGGCATTAAGTTGAGTTGGGTAACTTTTGAAGTAGTTTAATGAAAGTATTTTCACTCAAATCAGTTAAGTAACACATCTGTTTCACTGAGCTCCACAAAAAATATGCAACCATCATCAAGTTCATGGCTCAACTTATCAGAGCCACACTATACACAACTCCAGTGAGAGAGCAGAGATTCGGTTAGAGATATTTTCTAACTTTTTTTTAATACTTTAGTCACACTGTGGAATATCTTAAACATGAAAACGAATGAAGTGATGTATCAGTACGGACAGCATATTGCGATATTAAAAATGCACCGAAAGCACAAAATTCTTTTAACAGAAAATATAGTGTCAGTCCCGTCAGTTTCGTATTCAATGTTTTTCACTGTACTTATAATACACAGCAGAAAAGTCTTACAAAGGCCACCTTGAGCCCAGAGATTTTTGTCTTATGCAGATAATTTTACTAATCAATTAACTTATCTTGTAAACATGATCAATGATATTTAAGCAAGGGCACCCATATAGGGGGGCAAGTGGGGACTCAAGCCCCCCTCCCTAGAAATGAGAACTTTTCTGCTTTTAGTGTTTTTTTCTTTGCAAAAATGTATAAACATTTCTTTTCCAGTCATTAATGAATAAGTTATTGAAAATGTCAAATTTTAATATCTCTAATCTGTACTGAAATCAGTTTCCATGGGGAAAATATTCTGCTATACCATAGGGAAAATTTGAGCCCCCTCCTCCTTAAAATTTTGCATATGGACGTCCTTTTATTTAAGAGTACATTAACATGTTTGCACGGTAAAACTATGGAACAGCTCAAAAATATTTATTATCAATCAGCAATAAATAAAGCACTACGCAGGACAGAATGGAAAACCTACTACAATTTGGGCTTATCCAGTACGTGCCATAAGATGAGTTCTTGTTATGAGTTAGCATCCATATTTTCTTCATAGAGAGAATTTTCATTTACAAAAAAAAAAAAAGAGTACAACTAATAACATAATTGTGACCATATATTAAAACTCAAAAACTATTAATTTAGTTTAGTGGGGAGTTATCACAGGTCTTGTTCTAGCACAACTGTACAACAATAACCATTATATGAATGGAATGTTGTCAAAGTGTGCCCATCAAAATTTCCTTGATACATAAAATTTTCTATTATGAGCTAGATCAATCTATAGGTTCAGAATTTTAAATTTAAATCCTCGCCAGTCATAAGATTCTCAAAGCTAAGAACCTTTGAGCAAACTTAGACACTACCCAGCCAGGCCTGCCATTTGGACAATCAGTTGGGAGTCAGTTGAGATTCCCTTGATTTTAAAAAGACGGAATTATGTATTCTTGCTTGCATTTTGATACTTTTTTTCCTATAAAATGCACTGGTTTCATACCATTTGCCTCCCCAGAAAGAAAACTTTGAAATTGTGAGCCTGTAACTAGCACAGATTGAAAAATCCATGGCAGTCCCTGCTAATCCCTGACGTACACAGACAAATGGTAAACCTATTCATGGGTTCTTATGATTAAGCATCTATATTTGCTTTACAGAGAGAATTTACTCTTACAAAGAAATAAAAGTGCAACTAATAACATAATTGTAACCATTTGTTAAAACTCAAAAACAATTAATTTAGTTTAGTGAGGAGTTATCACAGGTCTTATCTAGAACTGTACAACAATAGCCATTATATGAATGGAATGTTGTCAAAGTGTGCCTATCAACACTTCCATGATATACGATTCAATTTGCTATTATAAGCTAGATTAATATGTAAGTTCAGGGTTTTGAAAACAAAATCCTTGGCAGTCATAAGATTCTCTGAGTTAAGGAGCTTTGAGCAACCTTCGAAAGTGCAGGACAGAACGGCAAACCCACAAGTCTGAGCTAATTCCAGACATGTGATAAGTCCATTCATGAGCTCCTGTTATGAGTTAGCATCCATATTTTCTTCACAGAGGGAATTCACTTTTACAAAGAAATAAGAGTGGAACTAATAACAGAATTGTAACCATGTGTTAAAACTCAAAAACTATTAATTTAGTTTAGTGAGGAGTTATCACAGGTCTTGATCTAGCACAACCGTACAACAATAGCCATTATATGAACGGAATGTTGTCAAAGTGTGCCCATCAAAATTTCCTTGGTCAACCTGTAAGTCCAGAATTTTGAGAACAAAATCCTCGCCAGTCATAAGATTCTCAAAAGAATCACTCTCTCATTCACTCTTTATTACACCTTTTTTAAGCACCCCATGTCTAGAACTCAGCACTTTCAAAAAAAAAAAAAAAAAAAAAAGCTCACCATTAGCATTTGCTCCCTTTCTTTTATTCCAGTTCTTTTTAAACCAACCTTTATTTCCCCCTTGCTTCTGACCTATAAAAGCAAAACATTAAAAACAGGTTTAAATGTAACTGAATTGACAGTTTATGGTTTTAAAAGATAACCAACACCTAAAAGTTTACACTTTATATAGAATGTTTATTAACAAAGAGACAAGCCTACAATGAACATTATTAAAGCTTGACCACGGAGAGATGGCGCAAGATGTTATTGCTGAGCGTTCCTGCTGATTCTAACTATTTCAAAATGAAGTAGGTCAGTTTTTGCTTCTCAGTTCACCCGCCATCTCTCCGTAGTCAAGCTTTAATAGCTAACAAAGTACCAGAATTAGAGTGAATAATTTTGAACGCAATCTCACCTGTTTTAATACCTTTATGGAGAAAGGCAATATGAAGAGTAATAGCTATTATTAAATTCTAATAATTTCTACATTATGATTTATTCAAATTGAAATGGTTTTAAACATGAACCAACGTGATACAGATATAAATTTGTCTAATAAAAGTTTTTGAATCTAGAAAATTGATAAACTTAAGTACTAGATAGGAAGTAGTTTTATTTTTAATCCAAAGAAAGCTATTTGAAAGCATCATCATATTAATACCTCTATGTTGCCCTCTTGCAGCTTTCTTTAAGGCAAAAGTATTTGCTCTCGATATTGCAATGGTGTTCCAGTATTCTTTTTCTTCATCACCTAAAATTGGAGAAAAATTAAGAGTAAGTTGTGTCACATAAATTATAATCCATCATAATCTTCTAACCTTTGCATGGAGATTTTTTTCCAGCAAATAATCTTATTTTTCCATATAAATTTGCTTTAACAGCTTTTCTCTGCTTAGCAACTTCAACCCTTCCTTCTAAATTTAAAAAATCTTTTTACCATCCTGCAATCCTGACTAGCCTTCTAATGATTACAGGTAAGTGCATAATCAAAACAATAAAGAAAAGAAAATAAAAAAACTGAGGTTGATATTTATTTATTTTTTTTTTCTTTCTTTCTTAAATACTTTCTAGGCCAGGGTTGTCCAACTGCAAAGAGCCCACGAGCCAGAATTCCGGTCACTGATCACCTGGCGGGCCTCAGTTTGAAAAAGTTGAACAATAACCTCTTACCTCTTACACAATAACAATGGTTGAATTATAAATTATAAAACAATAAAACAGAAGGATTATAAAATAACTTGCTTATATTTTGATGGGAAAACTTGTTGCAAACAGTCAGAACTTTCAATTTCTTTTTCGAAATCAACAAAGGTCATAGAGACAGGGAGGGGGGGGGGGGTCTTTATTTTTAACCAATTACAGGCAAGTTTTGCTTATCTGAAATGTTTCTCTCTTCCCTCTCCCCCCCCCCTGCTCTAATCTTGCCCCCCGAGACAATACTATTTTATAAGGAGGGGCCAAAAAAAACCTTCCGACTTTCTTTTTTCTGATTTGTCTGGGTTAGTGCAGAAAAATGCCATTGATAAAGCAAAGTGTACAGAAAAAACTCAAATTTCTTGTACACTTTCTTCATCTACTATTAAGGATTAAATATTTAATACTTCTGCGGTCAACATTGAAGTTGATACTTCCCGTTTATGCTTCATGAATCATTGTCAGAAATTACAGAAAACATCAACTGATTGGGACGACATATATTGACAAACATTAGAAGCCTGAATTGACAAAATGTACCTTCAATTAAAGTAACCACTGGGTTAGAAGAACCAATTTTGACTTTTCTTTGCCCATCTTCTTCTGGAATCTTTTGCACAATATCTGGAACAATTCCTTCTTCAAATCTTATAATACCCTATAAAAGAGCCAAGCACATTTCGAAATCAAGTTTCCATGAAGAAATTAACTTCAGATGTAAGGATTTAAAATGCTGCTGATCTGGTGCATTAATAAGTTCAGAATCAGCAGCTTTTAACTCAAATATAGGCAAACTGTTAAGGGCACAGTTTCTAAGGGCATGTTTTGTTCGACATTTTGACAAGAATGAGTTTACATGATGATTAACCTCTTTAAAGTAAAATTTGATTGTCTGCATAATGAAGGAACTAATAAATTATTTTAAATTATGAAAGAATTTAAATGAATTATTTAAAACTTCTCAGATTTTTTTTTCTTTCTAAAAAAAAACTTCCTATTGAATTCAACCCAACTGGCCCAAATGCAAAAAAAAAAAAAAGAATTTGATTTATGTAAACATATTATAATAAAAATTTGAATGTCAATGAAATGAGATCACTAGTGTGCTTAACATTTTTGCCCTGGGCAACATACACCCAAGCCCAATCAGGAAGGTGATACAGGAAGAGCTAAGAGCTTCAGAGCATTAAAACAGATTTCAAGAATAAATTATTTTTTCAAAAGGACATTATTGTAAAAATTAAAACACAAAAATACTTATTTAACATACATTTTGTTTGCCTCTACTATAGTCAATATAAATTATATTTCCATAAGATCCAAATGTGTCTTTTAACATTTCTCGAGTCACATTATTATCTAATCCAGTGAGCTTCAGGCAACATCCTTCCTTCATTTCCAGTTGTGGTGCCTAAAAGGATAAATTATTGAGATTTAATACACATAAAAGTACTGACTAAATTTAGAAGAAAAAAAAACTATCCTTTATGTCAGCAATAAAATATGATAAAAGCTAAAAGCAAAAATGTTAGGATTCCTACTTTCCAAGCAATAAAAAAGGGCATTTCAGGGGCCAATCCAGGATTTCTTTCTCGCTACCTATTTTTGTGAAAGTATTGCATCATTCTATTTTTGTGAAAGTTTTTTTTTTTTTTATCAGCATTGTTTTTGAGAAATTTTAGAGGCATCCTAATTTTTGTAAAAGAGAAGTAGAACAAGTGAAATTTTAGTTCGAAAAGTGTAAATGTCATCTAGTATTTTTAACAGATTTCGTTTTTTGGGGAGGGGAGGGGGAGCTAAAACCTAAGAAGTATGAAAAATACCATCGTAACTTCAGCTTAATAGGCTATGTACTGTGTACAATATAGGAAATTATGAGAAAAAAGGTTTCCCAAAACAGATGTTGAAAGATTGTGATAATATTGCATAAATACACTTAGGCGAGAAACAACTAAAATTTAGTTAAAATACTACAAAAAGGTTTCTATTTAAGCGAGTGTTCATATAAACCTGGAGAAAATTTTGTTTTAAACAGAGAAACAAATTTTATATTTTAAAATGCTAATTTTTGTGAAATTTTCGATGTTTTTGTGAAGCTACTGATTTTATTACTTGATTTTTGTGACAGTACCGATTTCAAAACAAGACTTTTGTGAAGGTACCGAAAAACGGTAGCAAAATTGGCCTGTATTGGGCCCTGCATTTATATGACCTTTCTCAGTCTTATTTTTAATAATATAGGGGCAATATTATTAAGAGCTGTTAGTCTTACAAGAATATTGTTTTTGATGTTAGAGGAATGAATTTTATCTAATGACATCATATAAAGTAAAACCTCAATAAATCATCACTCGAGTGACCAAAAATTTTTGCCCACTTATGTGAAATGACTACTTAAGTGGAGTGGGAAATTAAGGAAGCAAAAAAAAGACAAATTACTGAAATACTTTAATGAATAGCTGTAGAATTCCGTAAGAAAAACAACAGTTTATGAAATCAAAGTCTATAAATTAGTGGAAACTAGTGCTGGGCGATGTTGCAGATTTTAACATCGCGATACATCGCCAGTAAACATCGCGATATTTCGATGTATTTTCTTTTCATTAAATCAAGGGTGTCCACGAAGGGGGAGGGGTGGGGTAAGGCGCCCACATAAAAACAAAGATTCATTTTAATTTCATATTTTGGAAGACATTCCCCATTTCAAGCAATGACCCCAGTCCACTGCGCATTTTTTGTGCCGGGGGGGGGGGGGGGAGTCAGAGAAGGGGTCTGACTGAAAGAAAGAAGTAGCAAGGTCAAGGTGAAGGGGAAACGTTTTGATTAGAGGATTCAGAGTCTTGGTTGTTTCTTTTCTTTTGAGTGGAGAAGGAAAAATTAAAACGAGCTGATGTGTGCATCACATGACTTCCTTTTACACCAATTTAAAGCTATTTCCCTATTATTGCAATTTTAATGGGATTCTCTCCCTAACTCTTTAAATATCACTAGCAATGGCCACATTGAAAACAGATTTAAAAAAAAAAAAAAAAAAAAAAATCGCCAAATTTTTAACTTGGCAACCAAAAGACTGGCGATATATCGCCAAGTGACCGCCAAATTATAACACCACTTGAGTTTGCATCGAAGTTAACAATGATTTCCCCCCAAAAAGGTGCAAAAGACCCCTTTAGAAACACCCGAATGCAACCAAAATAGGAGGTGCACAACTAGACCCCACTACGAGTCTATGTACCAAATTTCAACTTTCTAGGACATACCATTTTTGAGTTATGCGAGATACATACGCACATACATACAGACGTCACGAGAAAAGTCGTTGTAATTACCTCGGTGATGGTCAAAATGGATATTTCGCGTGTCTATACATTCTTAGGCACTTTTCCGCATGTGGTCGAATCGAAAAAAAACTCAACATTCATTTGGGGGTGAGCAAAATGGAAATTAAGGGCGATTTTTGAGTGAAAATTTTTTCGCGAATACAATACTTCCTTTTTTGTAAAAGGAAGTAAAAAGGGAAGGACTAAAAAGTTTGTGTCCTAGAATTTTGGGAGATATTTGTCCCGACGGTTTCCACCCTGTCTACGGCCCTGCCATCGACATAATATCACGATGCTTCGCCATTGGCTACGAGAAGCGATGCTTCGAGTTCAGTCGGCGAGTCATCATAAGCTGCGATGTATTCTCAAAGGCAGTTCTTCCGACGCATCGTAACGCATCGCGGTGTATCAGCGAGTAGTCTCGCCGAGTCATTCGCGATGTATCTGCAAAGGCAGTTCTTCCAACGCATCGCGGTGTATAAGCGAGCCGCAGAGAATCGCGAAGGCCCCGAGCGAGCGCAATCTCGCCGAATCATTATGAGGCCATTCTTCCTTCCGACGCATCGCGGTGTTTCAACGAACGCGGTCTTTCGCAAGCATCGTGGTTCGCTCAGACGTTCTGATGCCGTTGGAAACATCGTGGCGCATCACGATGTATCGTGATACATCGCGTTTCATCGGGAATCGCGGTGTATCGGAAGAACAGTAAATATAAACACCGGCGTGGCGATGACTGCTTGACACCGGTGTTTTGCGATATATCGCCCAGCCCTAGTGGAAACCTTGTGTGAACGGATGTTAAATACTGACAAACTTTCTCCAGGTATTAAATTTTGTTTGTCTAGCTGGGTGGAGTTTGATTCATTCTCGACACTAGGCAGAGTTGGAGCAAGGATTATGCTTTAAATGACCAAAAGTAAGGAGCTAGATTAAGGCATTTCAACTAAGTCCAGCAACATTTTCTAAGATTCAATAAGAAAAGAAAATTTTAGAAAGCAAGTCTTGAGTGACTAGTTAACCGGGTTAAGGGGGACCATTTTACTTTACTGTGAATCAGACTTCGTTGGGACTAAAGCAAAACAAAAACATAAACCAAGTGATCATGATCACTTATCTGGTTGACGGTTGACTACTTATTGAGGTTTTACTGTTTTTCATTTAATTGTTAAAAGAATATAGCATAGTGAAATGTCCTGACGTAAACAATTAAACATTCCCCAGTAATAGTCAAGACTAGTCAAAAGAAAATTTTACTTCACAAAAAAAGGCTATAAGCACTAATTTTAAAATACAGAATTTATTACCGCAACATTTTCTTCATTTTTATTTTCTGTATCTTTTTTTCCAAGTAATTTCTTTTCCTTCTCTCTATGAAATCAAAGCAAACAATGTAAGAAGAACGCTAAATGTTTTGAAATAAACAAAAGAATTAACAATAATTTCAAGATACTTACTTTCTCAAGTTTTCAAAGAAAATATCCTTTCGCTCAATGTAGGCTTTCCTAAAGCATTGATGGTTATTAGATAAATAATTGTAAAACAATAATTTCAAAAACAGTTTGATGATAAATATAACTTACTTTGTTTCTCTAAGCAGTTCCATTCCTTCAAATTTTAAAGATTTATTCTCCAAAAATTTTACAGAATCATCTTTAGTTTCAAAAGTAACAAAAACAGATCCCTGTAACAATTGAAATGAAAATGAAAAATTGAAATAACAATTCTAAAAGATTTGGTTGTTAACTATGAAACAATATTGTATGAAGAACATTAAAACAGAAAAAGAAAAGAAAAAAAGGAACCTTTAAATCCCTGTGATGTGACTGTCACTGACTAGTCCAATGATGTATTTATTGAAATTAAAAGTTATATAAAGTTATATAAATGAAACTATTTGCATACCTTATCAGACATTTTCTTTCCAGCTAAACGATAAATTTAATAAGCTAAGCACTGCATTATCAATACAATTTCCGGCAACCCAGACAGGGATCCTACTTTTCCAGCAGATTAAAAAACAGGGCGTTTTTATGGCACATTTTAAAACTATTTAGGGCCATGCCAATATCGCACACCAATTCTCTTTGATACCTTAAATTAATTTATATTTACCTTTTTTTTTACCTACCACTTATTCATAATTGATGTTATTTTGAAAAGCGTTAAAAAGCACTTATTTTTTACTTGGCAGCAGAGCTTTAAAATGTTATAACTAAAGTTCTAGGGGAACTGTAGAGTTTAATGATAGCTCATTTTAAAAAGAATTACATGCACATTAATTTAATACGTTTATGTAACACTAGCATGTAAGTACACTATATGACCAAAAGTATTGGAACTTTCAAAAAATTCACATTTTCGCAGATTTCTCTATAAATACAAGAGCAATTGCTTTGTAATTTTTTTCACATGAAAAGTATACTCCAGCCGCCATTTTCCAACAAAAAAAGCTTTCTGATCATTTTTTTTTTTGTAAATAGCTGGGAATAAGCTATAAATTTCAGAAATAAATTCAAAAACTATCTAGAATTCATTTTTATATTTTTGTGAAAGTATCTTATACCCATGGAGATATAAGCATTTCTTTCAAAAACGCAATTTTTTTAAAAAAAAGTTTTCGGCTTATATCACTTAGAGTTTTCCATCAAACATCACTAAACTTTCAGAATACTTTACAAGTAGAGAAACATATTAAAATTTGAAGTTAAAATATTGAAAATTTAATGAAATATGAACGTTTAAAGCAATTACTTTTTCACTGCACATGAGCGAAAGATAGCAATTTATAACCTTCAAATAGGCCAAGCTATATCCTACATCTCATAAAAAAAATTCCAGCAATCTAATGAGCCAAATTTTTGTCTAGATGACGAATCGTGAGGTTTCGTTCACAAATAATCCGTTTGTATCATGGATCACCCTGCAACGCTAGCAGGAAAGTGTTGCCAGTTTGCAAACCACCCCCATTACCATTCGTCGCCTATCCAAATACTACAGAAATTCAGCTCATTAGATTGCTGATAACTTTTTTTAATTTTAAAGATATTGAGGTGGAATTTTTTTTATGAGTTGTAGGACATATCTGAGCTTTGGATTACAAAAGTAAAAAATTGCTATTTTTCGCGCATGCCCCGCATGCGCAATGAAAAATTGTTTTAAACCTTCATATTTCATTAAATTTTCAATATTTTAACTTATTTCTGAAATTTATAGCTTATTCCCAGCTATTTACAATGAAAAATGATCAAAAACTTTTTTTTTTTGTTATATCAATTTGTTGTTTGTCCCCTAAATGAATAGTAGATTTAATTTTTGTTGGAAAATAGCAGCTGGACTACACTCTTTATGTGAAAAAAATTACAGAGCAATTGATGATCTTTTATTTCACCAGAAATCCATAAAAATGCGAATTTTTGAAAGTCCCAATACTGTTGGTCATATAATGTACCTTTAAAATAAGTTATTATGCTCCTATAGAACTTAAACACTTAAAAACACTGCTGGCAAGTTAAAAAAAAGTGCTGTTTAACGAATTTCAAAAATTGATTACACATCACTTATGAATGATAAGATTTTTTAAACATATAGATAAACTTAAGACATCAAAGAGTAAGATTGCTAAAAGCTTCAGGAAAATCTGAGAAGTCAAGCTGAGATTTTTTTTTTCATTGATTTGACACAGAATGACAAATCCTAAAAAATTAGGGCCTTTGATTAATGTTTAGGGCTTTTGACAACAAAATATGGTCTTTAGAGAGGCCCCTATAAACAATACTTGAAAATAGGGCCTTTATAGAGACTTTTGAGGGCCGGTGGGAACTCTGCCAGAACAAGTTTTTATTAAATTTAAAGACTAGCTGAAAATAATTTTTTCAGGAATTTAAGACAATTTGCTTACATAAATATTTTCCCTAAATCATTTTTACTTGTTATTTTCCCTTTTAATCAATATATTTATTGCTACTAAATCTGTATCTACAGCATTCTGTGAGCTAGGTTTCATGGAGCTGCAGTTTAAAAGATAAAATTTCAATTGTCACAACAGGCGGCAATTTCACTTAGCATTTTTCAATTTTCAGTTACAAAAGGAATCGGAACTTAAAAAGGTATGCACATAAAGCACAAATGAACTAACTTAATGAATTATTAATCAAGTACTTTAGCCCATGTTTATGAAACAAATTTACATTCAACTTGCAATAAACTTGTAACTCATCACTGTAAAAATATTTAAAATTCTGGAGGCCCCTTCCCCTTTTTTTGTTTTCAAAACAGGAGCAATAGATACCATTAGATACCCCTAGAAACACTACAGCTTTCAAGCCTAAGATGAGTTAAAGACCACTCAAGTTACAAAATTAGTTGATCATGAAACCTATAATATTTCAAAAAAATTAACAGGCTGTAAAACGTAAACCACTTTAGATTCACTAAAAATATTTTATATGCCTTCTTAAGCATAGAAAGAGCAATCATGCAATGCTTTACGAAAACCCGAGCCTGGGTGTTGAACCATGTTTTCTTTTGGTAAATTTTAAACGGTATGAAGGCATGGTTGCCTTTTTGACGGCAGAAACTGCTCTTTGCCAAGCCTGCATCAAAAACTGGTTATAACAAGTAAAAACTGGCGGAAACTAAAAAATATCTTTATTCATTCTAATACTTAATCCTATGTGATTAAGTAAATTTTTAAAAAATCTTAAATCCATTTCATCATTGTAAAAAGTAAAATCCATTGCTAACGCCTTAATTTAGTCCAGAAAGGTAGCATGTGTGGAAATAACATCTGATCGCTCACAATATTAATACATTTACAAGATGCAAATAGATTGAAATTTGAAACACGAGTTTTCCGAATAGTTCAATGCTGCCATAGTTCCAAAAAAAGTTCCTTTATTTATTGAAAGTAAACAAAATAAGCTAATCTAAGGTCCCATATGGCAAAATAATTTAAGATTGTCAAAGACATCAAAATATTTACAAGATGCAAAAGAATAGAAATACCGAACACAGGAAGCAATTTTTCGGGAAGCAACATATCAAATACATGTTCAGAAGAGTGCACTGATGAAATATCTTTGAAAACATTTAAACACAACCCAATAATTTGAAAAGAATATTCTAGCACTAAGAAATCTTTCAAACGCTTTCAAGCAATTGAAAATTATTTTCAAGCACTTTTCAAGGTTTCTCAAGACTGTACAAACAGTAGTAAAAAATTCAAAAGTAAAGCAGCAATATAAAGGCATGTGACCAGAATAGGATGAAAATACTGAAATTTCATCATTGCAATGATAGCAGATCATCTACACCTGCAAATTTACTCATAGGTAGTGATGTAAAATACCTGGGTATTTATTTTTAGGGGTAAATACCCAGGGTATATACCCGGGCGGGTATTTATCTCAAAAACTTATATTCAACTAAAATACTTTTCTGTCTATTCCACTATGTATATACAGTCGAGCCCGCTTAATGGAATAGGCAATTTGCCAGAAAAAATTATTCTAATAAGCGGGATATTCCATTATCCAGGATAAAAATAACACACATCAACGGTGTAGTACATGGGAATTTTATTACATTAAGCGGGATATTCTATTATCCGATATTCCATTAAGCGGGCTCGACTATATAACCAACCATATACAAAACAATAAGTTTTTGCCCCAAAATTGTATTTTGATCACATATTTCAAGAATTATTGTGTGAAACAACTTAGCAATCTAATATGATATTCACATTTAATGTGTTGGATATGCCTAATCAATGTCCCCATCTTTCTTTTTTGTTTTTCACTTTTCAAAGCAAAATTTAAAGTTTTACCAGAACAAAGTGAGTGACCAACTAACGCCTCCAAAATACTAAATGCCTATCGCCTTCTCCCTTTTAACATAGAGCAAAATGATCCCAGTAAGCATATTTTCGGTCTTCTGGCTACTGTCAACCATTAAAGGTCGAAAGCATTAGAAATTAAAAGCGGAGAAAACAGTTGGTTAACTTCAAAATTTAAATTTTAAAATTAACCAATTAACGATTTGATTTGAATTGTTTGGATCCATCGTCATAGCAACACCATCCATGTATTGCCGTCAGGTAGTAGCGTTGTTTGTGTACCCGCGGAGGATCACTTTTAAAGCAAATGTGATAGGCATTTAGTATTTAGGTGGCTTTGGACTAACTGATTGATTACAACTCAAAGCCAAAACTAACTAGTAGCATGATATTATGAAAAATCAAAGATGAGTTGTGCTAGCACCATCTATGTGACAAAATTAAACTTAAATCCCTTTGCTTTACCCCATAAAAAATTAAATTATCCTGCCATCTTATTTAAGTTTTAGAATAGTTCATTCTAAATTCTGACAGTTTTTTGATAAGATTTCATTATGCCTTTAATTAAAGAAATTATAATATATAAATTTTTATATTTCTAATCTTTCATTTTACAGTTTATGTTTTAAAAAGAAAATCATCACCTTTTGATACCACCTAAATTTTTTCTGGCAAAATGCTCAATTACTAGGGGATTTACCCTGCCTTCGGATAAATACCCAAAAAAAATTTACCTTCCCACCGACATCACTAGTTGTGTATATTAAAAATAGTTCAAATAAATTTTCATCATGAAGTACTGGGGAGCAAATGCAAATGAGCAAGGCAACAGAAAACAATTTTTTTTTTTGCTTATTAATGTGAAAACTGTTTCTATATTTGCCACGTTATCACTTAAACAGCAATAAAGTAAATAAATAACATCATAGTCTTAACAACTTCTCAATAAATTCTTCCAAGCATCCCTCATGCTTTTTTTTTTTTTTTTTCATTTTGGATATGACTAACCTAGATTCATTGAACTGCTTATACTTGTCCAATTATGACATTGAAAAGAAAGATTCTTTGGTTCACGACATGTTTCTTTCAAAATTTCATCAAGTCTTCCAATAAAAAATATTATAAACTGTGTAATACATATGTAGGTATCAGTTTCAACAATTATTTCATATTTAGTTTTTTTTTTTAAATTCAGACTTATTTTTTGTATTTTTTTTGTAAAATACCTAGTTTTTGGATATATACCCAGACCTTGGGTAAATACCGGGGAAATACCTAAAAAATATTTACCTACCCACTGGGTATTTACCCGATCCACATCATTACTCATGGGTTTTTATCTCTACATAACTGACTAATTTAATTGGACACATAAATAACACCAGTTGTAGCTGCTGAATTTCGCCTGCAATGCTACTTCTTGTTCTCTACATACAGTATTTTGCTCCCTCAAAAATTAATGAAAAATCACATGTCTGATTATCATTATAATCCAGAGATGTATTTTTAAAAAAGAGCATGGGGAAATCAGAAACAAAAAAAAAAAAAAAAAATGATAAATTTTACAGAAAAGTTGTTCCTCAAAATGGCTACCCCTTGACAGCATTTATAAATCAAATGAAAAAAAAAAGAAAAATCAGGAGGGTTTAGAATTAAGGATTTAACGAAGTACAGAGCATTAAAGGCACAAATGCTATTTCTTTTCTTCCACTATAAATCAAACACAAGGATTGAAAATATATTGTTCACCCTTTGAAATAAGAATTTTCTGGGAATTAATATACTTAAACATTCTGAAAGTTTGCCACTTTCAAAATGTAATTTGTTTCCAGAAAACAAATTATTTTCAGCACAAGTTATATAGTCTCAAAATTTTAAGTCAAGAGCTCTGTAAACATAAATAAAATTTATATAGAAGTATAAAAAAACTCAAAACTTACTTTAAAAGTCTTGTTTGCGGGATTTCGTCTCATAAGAATATTTTCACTGTTGTGAGGTTTAAAGTATTCCAGAAGCTCATCTAATGTTGTTGTCCTTTTAAAACCTTTCTGAAATAAAACAGAAGCATTTTGAAGATATTTCGAGGAAAAAAATAAATAAATAAATTATACTAATTACAATAAGTCAATGCTTCCTCAACTTTGAAATACAGTAAAACCTCTCAAATGCAGAAACTTAACGGAACAAATTTTTTGTCCACAATTGAGAGGTGTCCGTAGGACAGGGGTTAAATAATGTTATTTGTCTTGGGGAATCGGGGAACTGAAAATTGTCCGCATGAGAGGGGTGTCCATTAAGAGGGGTTTTACTGTATTTTAATGGTTTAAACATTTAGTTAATGAGAAAAAAACTGTAGGAAAATTAAATTTTTTGAACGAAATAATTATACCACATAAAGTGTCCTTTCATCTCTTTCTCTTCTATGTTCCTCGTCATTTGCTGGTAGAGGTTTTTCAAGCATTCGTCTAATTTTACTGCCATCTTCACTAACCTATGTACATTTCTTGATCATTAGTTAACATGCAATATTATATGATATACAATATTCCAAGGTAATTTTTAAACAATTGTTACAAAGAATTACCAGCACATTATTGAATAAAATTTTTTTAAAAATCATAATTTTATTTGCTTAATATATGGTTCTTGTTGCATTAAAAAAAAATTTCCAATATAAAAAAAAAATTTAACAGTATTTATTTATTTACATATTTACAATAAAAATAGATTGATGGATAATCTTTACATAATCATCCATCAAATTTCATTTTTTTTTTTTTTTTTTACTATGTTTCCTTATTGTTCTTACCACTGCTATAATATTGTAACCAAATTATGATACACAAGAACTACCTGTTCACGCTTAATAGTTAAAACAATAATGGATTAAAAATAATTTATGATCATCTATGTGCATTAACATACTAGTTGCATTACATACTAGTGTGCATTAACATGTAGTTGGAAAAAAATAATTAGTTAACTTGACAGCCTATTTGTTCATTAAAGTAAAGTCACTTTTTACAGTAAATTCATTTTTCCAAACCAGATATTTCAGCTGGCTAAAAGGATCAGTTTTGTGAGCTATATGTTGGGCACTACAGTATTAGAATTCCCCTATTTCTATGTTCTATTGGCTGACTAATGTCTTCATTTTAAAACCTTCAACATATCAAGATAAACTCTGAAAAATTTAATAATGAACTTTTTACAAGTAGTTGAAACGAACTCGGATGCAATTAAATTACACTTTTTGAGGGAGCGTGGCAAAATCAAGAAAGTGCGAATCCACTACTACAGAATATAAAATATAAGAAATACTGAAAATAATGGTGGGATCAAAATTAGTAATGCCCCAGTAGTAAAACCACATCATAAAAAAAGGTGAGCGGCTGTTACAGAAGAGGATGAAATTGGATTCCAAAATTCGGATTTGTTTTTGAGATCGTTCAGTTTATCTGCAATATTACTAAATCACTCAATATTTCTACCGCTCTTTTAGTAATTGTTGCTTTCTTACTGCCCAAGACATTTTTCCATGACTTGAAATAAATTTCCATGACTTTTCCAGGTCTGAAATTTGTTTATTTTTTTTTTCCATGACTTTCCAGGATTTCCATGACCTGTACGAACCCTGGATTTAACAATTAATTTCATAAATGAAAAATATAAATTTGGGCCATAACCTTGTGTATCAATTGTATACTACACCATACTTGGTTCATAATGATTATTTGTTGCGAAGATAATCTATACATATAATAAAATAAGATGTTTGTGTGTGTGTGGCGCGCTTCCCGGGAAAACGGCAAAGCCTAGAAAGATAAAATTTGGTATACAGGTGCTGTTTTTGCCGAAGATGTGCACCTCGGGCTTCAATTTTTGATATTTTAATTAGAAAAAAAATTATTTAATATTTTATGTATTTTTTTGCACTTTTTAGTACTTTTTACCTCACAAACCCCGAACCAATCGCACCACACAAATATTTTTTGTACTGTAGTGTAGGAAGTTTAATTTTAAATATGATGAATGAAAAAAATTTGAAGACAGCAGTTTTTGTATTTTTTACGAATTTTTGAAAAACCTTTAATTTGCAGTTTTTCCCGGGTTTTATTTTTTCCTAATATCATCCTGCGAGAAGTATCAAAGCCTCATTTCTAAAATTTAAGTTGGTAATAGTAAAAACATTTTGCCCTCTTCAGAAGAAAAAGGTTCTTAAGAATAAGCAATAGTTTTTTTTTTTTTTTTTACAGTTTTTTTAAGCTGAACACATGTCTTTCCATGCATCGGTCGAAAAAAGGTTCTTCATTCCTTTATGCCTCTGACGTCACTACTTGGATTTCGATTCGATATTTACGACGGAATCTCAATCGCAAACAATATTAATCTTTTTTTTTTACAGTTCAGAACCTTTTATCCGGGAACCAAAAAACCGGGAAACCAGAAAACCGGCAATTTTTGCCGATTTTTCCGCCATTTTTTAAAAATACGTATTTTCGGCAATTTTTGAAAAACTAAGATTTTTTTTTTAAATACCTAAAAGAATATGAACGGTTACTTAATAAATACCATATTACTCACGTATAACTCGGGAAAATGTTTACGAAAACAAACTTCAAAGGGTTATTATCCTTTACAAGGAGCAAAATTTCCGAAATATTTTCTTGAATTAAAAAGTACACTCGTAAGTCTGAAATTTTCGTGTTTAATTCCAACTGAAAACTAAAGAAATGAATATTGTCGTATTCTAATGCAATATTTTATTTAATGGCCTTTAATTAAAACCGTTTAGAGCGTAAGTGACGTCGCAAAAGTGCGGGAAACGCCGGAAACCAGATTCGCGAGTTTTCCGCATAGTGATCGTGGAACTTAGAAATCGTTGAACGCAAGACTGTAATAAGGCTGCAAGAACTCACAAAGCAAATTTCTATTGATATGAACTTAATGCAAAAGCAGTAAGAATCAAAAACTACCATAATTGCAAACAGAAAATCTTTACAAATAATTTAAAAGAAAAAAAAACGCGTTCATAAAAACAAATTCATTTATTCACTACAGTAAAAAAAAAAACGCACATTTACGTTCAGCCTTTTTTCTTGCCCTTCTCTTCATTTTCTTTCGTTTTGAAACATCGAAAAGTGGTGGTTTTTATTTTTTCTTTTTCAAACTGAATGTGAGGGTCTAAAACTATTGATTACAGTAATTTAAGTTTTATAAACAATCCGCCAATAGCGATTTTTAGCGATCCAGAAAACCGGGAAATTCAGATATCCGGGATAGCGATGGTCCCAAACTTCCCGGATAATTGGTTCTCTACTGTACTATATAGCTTACTTCTACATTTTATGACGTGAGTCCTTTTTTTGTTTTATTTAGGGACTGCATTTATTTCTTTTTCCATCCCCCCACCCCCAAGCTGGACGTTTTACTGTATCTATGAAACGAAACATTTCATAGTTGTGCACATTTAATTCAATAAAAACAACGAGATTTTCTTTTCTTCATCAAACTTTTTTTTGCACACTACGGGGAATTTCAGAGATAACTTTTTTTTGTTTGCTCAAATTAAATAAAAAAAGCGGTTTTTTGAGTGATCTTTGTTTTTATTATGAAATTTGCGGGGAGGTTAAAATAAATAGAGGTGGATTGTAAAGGTAGATAGCCGCCGAAGGCGGCAATCTTGCCATAAAAATGTGAATGGCACAAAAAAAGATAGAGATGGATTGATTAATACTGCTGCCAAATTTATTTAAACAGCCGCCGAAGGCGGCAAACGCTAAGTAAAAAGGTAAAGTTAGCCAAACAGCCGCTGTGGGTGGCTGCTTGCATAAAAGGCGAATGGCGTAAAAAGGCGAACCAGCTGGTCGCCGCAGGCAACTAGTGCTTAATTAAACTGCCTGAATATAGCTAAATATTACATAGCTGCACTAGAGCATTATCAGCAAGATAGGTTAATAACAAAAAGCATGTGGTTTTGACTTGATTTCTATTTCTCGTGCTATAATTGTAAGTATAGGCATACCAAAAGTCAGTAAACAAACAATAAAAGTTATGTCGTCAGGTATTTTATTATTTTTTATATGCAGGTATTTTAATCATCCTGCAACACACAACAGAACCTAATATAAAGTTTGTTATTGGTTAGTTGGTTGGTTGCAACATTTCTTAGAGCATTGTTCTATTGGTATTTTGTAAAGCTACATGAACAAATAACTATATACAAATATCACTAAATATTAATTCTTAAAACAGTTTTATACCTCAAGCAATTGATTAGGAGATTTTTTCAGGGCTGTTGTTATCACTTCAAAATCTTCAGATAAACTCTGCAAAAGATAAGTTGAAAAAAAAAGTATTATACAGTAATTATTTTCAAGTATACAGTCCATTATAGAAAAGTTAGCTGTTTGCTCGTAAAATTAATTTTAGTAACTTCTTTTTAAAATATTTTTAACAAAATTAGATGCTTCAAATATAGTGTCCAAATATAGAGGAGAACTAAAATGCTTTTAGTATTTTAGAGAGAAATCCATTTTATATATCTAGCACTGTTAGAACTGATGAATATCATGTACATTTACCAACATGGGATTTTTCCAACCCATAGGTGGGCTGCGGGCAGCGTGGTACTGGGCCATGGACACTGATCTTACAGCAAAATAAAACTTGGAGTCTAGTATCCGTTTTTCGGGACAGTTCACTGCTAGGATGTTGCGTCACTAAAAATCTCTGTGTAGGACGTAGTTAATATGTAAGACTAGAGTCAAAAGGGAAAATGCAAGGCTGCCAATTGATAAAAAGACTTTCAACTATGATCCAAAAGTTGTGTGTTAGTAGCTCGATTTTCAGTTCAACTTGTTGAAAAAATAGCAAGGAAAATAAAAACATTTTTATAAACATAACCCTTGAAGTTTAAAATGAGAGTTAACTTTTTATGGTTCTGAGGAAGGGCTTCACACACAGTGAGTGTACATGTGATTTGTCTCGAAACGGTATCGAATAAATGAATGGAACTCTCAAAACCTTAAAAGCGTCTATCAACTAAACATCCAGAGTGTATAGGAACTTGGTATTTCTTTCAAATCAAAAAAAGAAATGTTTCCCAAAATGGGAAAAATTTCAAAAAATCTTCAAACCAGAGCAAACTGAATGCACAAAAGTATTTTTATTAAAATCGCAAAGTCAGATTCAACTTGAAGATATTGTAAAAATTGTTAACTGTTAGGTAAATATTCAAAAACTCCTAAACTGTTTGGTGTTTCGTCTGATGAAACTGGAAGCTAACGCAAACAATTTTTATCGCCATGGAAAGTTCGGTGGCTGTCAACAGGTGAAGTGTTGACAAAATAGTGATTCGGTTCAGTTTTTTTATGGATGATGTAAAATATACTCAAACTAAAGATGTAGCATACATCTAATTTCCTTGTATGATAACACTTATATACACCATACTTGTTTTAAGTGTCTATTTTCCACCAGATTTTACTTGCATGTTTTGTACTTAGTGGGCCTCAAAATTTTTCTCACAAAGTTGGTGGGCCGCAAACCTAAAAAGATTGGAAACCGCTGATTTACAGTACAAAAAAAAATAAAGATTACACTGGGATAGTTGGAAAATTGTGAATTACATCCAATAAGATGCTTTCCTCCTTCAAAGTTTGCATTTATTATTGTTGAACCCCATTCTTTAAATTAAAGTTGCTGATATTTTTATACTATTCAAAGCCTCCCCCCCCCCCCATCTTTAACAACACAAAACACACTTTGACAATACACAAATGGTGCAATTTTAGGCCAACAAATAAGTTTGCTATTTAGTGCTTTTTCAAAAGCAAAGGAATTTTAAGATAAAATACAAGTACAAGTTAGATGAGATTCTTTATCCTTGGGATAGTACAGGAAAGAATTGCATATTATAAACAAGAATTTAAATCCATCCAACTTAGGCATTACATATCAACAAAATAATTTACATACTATCGGATTTTTTTAGTTATAACATTAAACTATGATGTTTTAAGTATTGCTAAAATAACATAAAAAAAGATTGTGACTTATTGTACATTACCTTTAAACGTTTGAATTTAATCATGGTTTCCATAGGAACCCCTACATGCATTAAGGAAAATAAGAGATTTACAACAGAATGTACATATTTTAATAATAAAAATGCAGATGCAACCTGATTTCAAAATGTGCAAAAAATTGAAACTACAGCTTAAAAAACAACTAAAGTGCTTAAATTTTTATGCCATATCCATAAAAATGGATACATATGTTACTTCCATGTTATTAGCGCAATATGAGTATATATTCTGATCACTTAAATGCTGCCATTCATTTGTAAGCAACCAATAAATCTTGAGGAATAACCAATTGGCAAAACTATCCTTATCAACTTGACACAATGACGAACACATATCTGACTCGCCTAGAGATACACATACATCACTTTAGCTTCCGAAGGATGCAAAAAACTTCTCACCTTTTTGGAGTTCTAAACACAGGGGGCACCAGACACCAAAGCAAACTGTTCAAAATCTGCAGTAAAATAGATTTTACCACCCGTGTTCTGGTCTTAACTCATTTTCAATAATATCTGATCAGGGGAGCAAGTTGCAAAAAAAAATCTCAAAACTTAAATTTTTAAAACGAAAAAGAGACGCGTAAGAAAATGAAATGTGTTCCAAAATAAAAATAAATACACAATAAAGAACTATGACGATAGCTTAAAAAATAAAATTATAACTAAATTATTACACTTTAGTGAAGAACAATTTACTACTTATCCCCAGAAAATGAGTAGTAGTCAATAAATATAATAAAATAAGGTAGGTGTGTGTGCGTGGCGCGCATCCCGGGAAAATGGTAAGGTCTAGAAAGATGAAATTTGGTATACAGGTGCAATTTTTGCTGACAATGGGCACTTTAGGCTTTGATTTTTGATATTTTAATTTGAAAAAAAGTTATTTAATGCTTTCGCTGAGTTTTGCATTTTTTACCTTGTAAACCCCGAACCAATCGTGCCAACCTTTTTTTTTTTTTAAACTATAGTGTAGGAAATTTAATTATAAATGTGATGAACAAAAAACATTTTTAAAATAGAACGGTTTTCGTATTTTTTTATGAATTTTTGAAAAACCTGTGTTTTGCATTTTTTTTCCTGGTTTTAATTTTTTTTAAACTCATCCCACAGAAAGCATAAGAGCCTCTATTCTAAAATTAACGTTGGTAATAGTAAAAACACTTCGCTCACTTCAGAAGAAAAAAGTTTCCAAAAATACGCCATACAGGGTTCATACTCTATTCAGATGAAAAATTTCCATAACTTTTTCATGACTTCATAACATTTTTTATGACCCTGTTATACGAAGTGAATAGTACGATGTATTTAATATCAAACTCAATCATTTTTGGAAATGAGCATTTGCAAAACTTCTACGCGAATGCTACTACCTCATCAAAACACTTACTTTGAAAGAAAAAATATCAGTGTACCCTGCAAAAACTTAACTATTCTTATTTTTCATCATAAAATTTTAGTAAAGTAAAAATACAGGGAATGCAATATACAGATGGAAATTCTAATAAATATTTAATAAATAAAGCAAAATGATAGTGAACGGGACAAAAGTTGAATTTGTCGTTACTAAGTTTCAATGAATTTCCTTCAAAATAAAAACATTGCTTTTTGGTGTCAACAGTGCACTTAATCATCCATCTAACTCGACTGCAATTTGGTTCTTAAAAGTAAAGCCAATCTTCAATAATTTATTTTTTCTAAACCAGATAATCATGAAAAACCAGTAATGAATATATCTTCAGAATCAAATGTACTTGTTTACTTATTTTCAATCGCATACATAAATAAATAGATTTTGGAAAATCAAGAAGTGTTTGATTCTTGACACTGAACATAGCAAAAGGCCACATGGATCAGTTTCACAGGCCATATGTTTTCACTACTGTTTTAAAGTACACGAATTTCCCTATTTCTGTTTTTTTTTATTTTAATTTGTTTATGGAACACTCCATGTTAAATTTATAATGAAAAGGTGAGGAAAATGTTATCAGGTTTCGAAAGTTACCAAAATGTACTTTTACAAAATGACCTTCATATTAGCAGAATGGAGAGTTTTGTTTGGTTGAGCATCTTGGAATACTTTGAGGAACTATTCATAAAACGTGTAAAGTTATTTAATTGAACATGAATACACAGGCAATACATTTCAAATCTTATGAAAAGGATACAGCCATCATCTTGTTTAACCAGTTCGCCTAAAAATTTGTCTCTGGCCAAATTGTAGTTTCCAAAATAGTACTAAATAAAAGATTTATAAACATTAGACATTATAAATATTAAAAATTGAAAAAAAAAAAAACTTTTAAACATGCTTAAAATCACTTTTAGAACCATATATTTCTATTGCATAATAAAAAGTTACTTGTTAAGCACCAAAAAGCTTCAAATTAACACTTACACTTTAAAAATATTAATTTGGCAAATAGGTGTGTGTTAGTATAATTCTGGATTCATTGCTGTTGTTAGTTACTAAAGGTCAAGATTAGAGAAGTACCGAGTACTCGGTAACTACTCGATACTCGACCTATTCGCCGAGTACTCGGGACTCGGCCGAATTTTGGTCAGGTTCTCGGCCAATACCGAGTAGTTGTAAAAAATGGAATCTTGTTCAAAGCAAATTTTACAATTAATAAAAAAGTGCAAGCATATAATATACTGCAATCATTTACAATCCAAATTTACAAGACAAATTTAAATTTTGAGAATAATGAAGTTTGTTATACTTCAATGGAATAAATCCTTCATTTTAATGCCCCAAAGTTAATGAAACTTATTCATTAAAAATGAGGCAAAAAGTCGGGAAAATATGAAATTTTTATATTATTAAATAGATTTTTGCCACAAACATATTTATTAGAAGCAGAAAAATACCTTTTCTTAAATAATAAAACAACATTAAGAGCACAAATGTACAGGAACACTGCAGACATGTGTTTTGGCATTACAAGAAATGCTTTTTTCAATGCACAAAAAGTGAGCTTATAGATTTAAATAATTCGACAAAAGTCGGATTTTTTTGACATTCATTAGCTCGCATTTTATGCACTAAAAAAGACATTCTTTGTAATGCAGAAACACGTGTCTGCAGTGCTCCTGTACATTTGTGCTTTTAACATTGCTTCATTTGCTTCTAAAAATTATTTATCTTTGGCTGACTAGAAGTACATAGATTGATATAATTTGTTTTAATTCCAACTTGATTAATCCTACCTTTTATTTATTTCTTAATTTTTAAAATAACTTATTTGTAAAATTATTGATACAAAATCTTTTAAATGCATAATTAAATTTCAGGCGGAATTTTTGTTTTAAAAACTATTCTTTGGACATGGAGGTCTCTACAACTGTTCCAATGAGTTCAAAATTCATCACGTGTGTCGGTGGATCTTCTTAAAACATAATTGAAACTCGGTACTCGGCCAAAGTGCGACTCGGTACGTCTCTAGTTTGTATAGCCAACTCCCATTATGTCTGATTTGAAATTGTTACTAAATGTGATTTTAGTGTATTATTTTGAATTTGATAAAAGATATTATTAAATGATACAAATAATGGAACTTAAGGCAGTATTATACAGTAGATGGATAAAATTTTTAGTAAGACTGCCTTTTTATTTTAATCATGCATTCATGAAAGCAAGAAGAGAACCTTTCTCATTAATTTATCAACATATTTTGAAGATAATAAGATATTGATGTTAATTAATGATTATCAGGTAATGCACAGCAAATGCATTTGAATCAGCAAGCACACATCTGTATTATTGAATTATGGAGAAATCAATCAAGAGGCTTATGAGTTTTAATTGCAAATGCATATATCTCATAGGCTTAAGATTTTAGAGATGGTAATGTGTGTTTGAAGAAAGTAAAGAAGCAAATGGACTAAAAGATCAGTTCTGAATTTATTTACTTTGGAACATTTTCCTGTTTATTTTTAAGATAAGAAATTTTGGAGTTTTGAAGTTCTAGCATATTTCGTATTTCAATAACATCGTCTTGATAACTTTAGTTCAAGGCTTTTTATTAGGGCATGGATTTTTATTAGTGTGTACCTTAGAAAGAAATACATTTGGTCAATATTCAGCTTTTATGTATTACAAGACAGAAGCATTGTTTGACAGATCTTTACTTAGTCTTTTCAGTAATTAAGATTTCCAGAAAACATGGAAAGACATCAAAGGAAGTATCACAGGAAAAATTATAATTATTCATGTTTGCATATGTTAATATGTTATGTTAGTTAAGTGTCATAAGATGTAATGAAAATTTACTAAGAGTAACACAAAAGTTAAAAGAGCTTACCTCAACTTGACGTATAATTTTTGCTTCTAAATCGGAAATTTCTTTTCCTTCTTCATTTGCACAAGTATTTTCTTCACCCATTATAGAAACCTAATTTTAAAAAAAAATCATGAGAAGAAAATGTATCAAAGATTTCATTTGGAGTGTAGAAGTATACTTAGTAACAGGAACAAAATTAACAACTAGAATCTATTTATAGAGATCGGAAAATCAGGGTTCGTTGATTTAAATCATGATTCAAATCAAGTGATTTTTTTTAAAATCAGATTTAACCCCATTGACTTGAATCATGAGAATTTTTAGCAAAACCATTGATTAAAATCAGTTGATTTTATGAATTAATCTTGCATTTTTAGAATGATCTATTTTCCTCAATTTAGTGGTCCGGACTTGACGCATTGAATGTTTATACTCCTTGATTTAACGTTAACTTTTTCCAGCCCCTTGACAATCGTTTAATCGAGGTTATACTGTATAACTGAGAAGCTTTTAGAGAATATGGCTTAAGATCTATTTGTAAACTCTGGATTAAGTTATGGCAGACTTAGCAGAACACTGCGGGACAACTCTCAACTCTAGTCAAACTTCTTCCTGTCATTTTTGGTTGGTCAAATGGCAAAAAGTATGACTTTCAATTACGAAGTAAAAAATTATATATTGAACAGCAAGAATACGAATATGAGGTTGATTGTGTTATTGCCTCAAATATGATTTTCGTAGTACAGTCGCCGCTCGATATAACGACCGTCTCCGTTCCACAGAAAAAGGTCTTTGTAACGAGTGGTCGCTATAAGGGATAGAATTTTTTTAAAATACACATGCATCATTAATGTTCCGTAGCTCCATTAAAATTGGCAACTTTCAAAGATTTTAATTAAATGTTTAAATTATTTTCATTTTTATCTTTAAAAAAGATAATTGTTTTATCTTCACATTATTTTTATCATTAAAAAAATTATGAGTGTAAAATATTACAACAAAATATTAAAAAGACTTTAAAGTAGAAAAATTTTTAAAAAAAATTATTTCATACTTACAGATAAGTTATTTTCTCATGAAAAAATCAGAAATAGTTGTTTGCTTTTTTAGCACATGGGATTTTTGCAGAACATAGCAGTGTTCGCGCTCAACTATCCGTAACCTGGGTCCCAGGGACCCATTAATGAAATAGATTTGGGTCCTTTGGTGAAAAAAATGAGTCCTTTAAATTTTAAACTGAAAATTTTAGCATATAAATGAATAATATACAACTATTTATACTTAGGGAAAAGAAACTATCCATAGTTATTTAAAAAAAGGTATAAAATAAACTAAATTGTTTAATTTTGCCCTTTTTTTCTGTGATTATCATATTTTCAAATGATACACTTGCAAGACATAGTTATTTGAGAAACTATTTAGTCAGTTACAATGAGATAAACTCAAAATTTACTTTAAAGTTGGATTTTACCATGAAATAAAAAACAAATGCCTTTGATTGATCAAGCAGAAAGCATTCCCTTAACCTTTGCTTTCATGAACATTTTTCTATGTGAAAAAAGCAAACAGCCCCCCCCCCCCCCCCCATGAATTATCAATTATCATTGGCAATTTCATAGAAATAGAAAAAAATCGCAAGTGAATTAACCCAACGCAAAAATCTCGATCGCAAAAACGAAACATTTTCTCACATGTGTATGAAAATTGCTCATTTGCAATCTTAAATTAGAAAATTTGACTTCATTTTCACTCTTTCAAAATATCTGTGTTGGCTTTCGTGCTATTTTTAAAATCTCGCCATTTTCAAAATGGCGCGATCGATTAATACATGACTTTTGCAAGTCCAAATAAAAATAGCCCATCAGAAATAGGTGAATTACTAGAAAGCGAACAAGGTTAAAGTGCTTTTGTATAAAATTCATATTCATAAGCAATTTAACAAGAAAAATGTGAAGTTCAGAACTTTGTGTTTAGCGCGATCAGGAAAGTGCTCGCCTTCGCCATTTTTTTTCTCCCCTCCTTTTATTGGGGATGCAAGATAATGATTTTCAAAAGTAATTCTGGTTACATGAATGCAGAATAGATAAGCTTTTAGTTTACAGTTGTCCTGTATTAATCCTGAAGATTGCATTAAAACCACTCTTACTTTTGGTCTTTATTGTTGTTTTCAGGAATTCCCCCAAGATAAAAGTTGAGGGAGAAGAGTTGAGGGATTCTTAGAATTCAGTACAATGGGCTATTTATGAAGATGCAATATTTTGCTTCCTGAGCTCTGCCCAGGAGGTCACTGTAAGCTCCAGTCTTATCACTAAAATTCCATTGACTGGTCAACAGTAGTGATGTGTTTGAATAGATGATAAAGAGATAGGGTCATTTTAATCCTTTTCTGTTGATTCTCCTGGTCATTGAAGCTTAAAAGCATTCACTAGATATATCTTTACAGCATTTTCGCCATTTTTTTTTTTTTTGGTTTTTATCTTTTAGGTGTTCTGGGTCCCCAGGACCCGAATTTTCGCGGAAGTTGCGTCCCTTTCCCGCGAATTTGCGTAAAAAACCCGCTATAGCGCGTAAACGCGAACCCTGCATAGTTTTCCATTTCAGTAAGAGATGTTAAATAATGTTCTGTATTTTCTTGCCTTTCAAAAAAACATTTTAAAGTCTCTATAGCATTAGAAACATTTTTTATAGTAGGAGCGTTGGTTACAATTTCATTTTCTTCTTCATCTGATGATGATACAGCAATTTCTTCCTGTCTACAATATCGAGAAATTAATTCATCTTCTGTCAAATGTTCGACACATTCTAAGTCATCATCTATTTTAGCGTAATCCTTTAAGTTTAACGTCTCATCCAATTGCATTTTGTTAGAAATTTCTTGCAACATTTCCTCTTCTTCATCGAAATTTTCATTTTCGATTGCTTGAACAACCATTTCAGCAGTAGATTTTATTTCCTCGGGTTTTTTAAAACCAGCATGATGAAAGCAATTCGTGATGGTTTTCTCTGAGACGCCATTCCATGCTGCTTTAGACAGATGCAAAGCTGCGAGGACATCCACTTTGTACTCCTCACCTTCGTCGAGTGCAGAAACAATCCTTCGCAGCAGTAACTTTCTGTAATTGCGTTTAAAGGACATGATGACACCTTGGTCTAGAGGCTGAAGAACAGACGTGGCATTAGGCGGAAAATATTCCACAGTAATTGATTTTAACCCCTTCAGTTTGGGATGAGCCGAACAGTTATCAATCACGAGAATAATTTTCCTACCCTGAATTGTCATTTGCTTATCCAAGCAACGTAGCCATTCCTCAAAAATAACAGATGTCATCCACGATTTGTTGTTGTTTTTATAAGTGACAGGCAAGGTTTTGATTCCTTTAAAACACCTCGGCTTTTTTGATTTTCCTATCGCTAAGAGTGGGAGTTTCTCGGTACCAGACATATTTGAGCATAAAAGAAGTGTTAGTCTCTGTTTGGCTTCTTTCCCTCCACTTGCCGTTTCGTTTTTCAAAACAAAAGATTTATCAGGTTTCATCATAAAGAACAGGCCAGTCTCATCTGCGTTAAAAATATCTTCCGGGGCATAATTTTCGATAATTTCTTTCAGCTTTTCTTCTTTCCACCTGCTCACTGCTTCTTTATTCACTGAACCACTTTCGCCACAAAGCTTCCGTAATGAAAGACCATGCCTGATTTTAAATTTCTGTAACCATCCATCCGAAGCTTTGAATGCAGTTTCGTCAATGTCCATTTTTTGAGCAAAACTTAGAGCTTTTGACTTTAACAAATTTCCATCTATTGGAACATTTTTTAATCGCATTATTTTTAGCCATTCATATAATCCTTCTTCAAGCTTCTGAAATTTCCCTTCGCGGGACCTATTTCTGGATGATTTGACTTCTATTTCTTCTTTTTTCAAAATTGAATCCCGGCTCTTAATGATGCCAAATAGGGTGCTTTTGGGAATTTTGAAAGCCCTTGCAATTTCACATTTTTTCAGCGCTTTTTTATCTACTTCTCTTAAGATTTCAATTTTAGTCTCTAGACTCATCGCTTTGCGTACATTTGAAGCTGCCATCTCATTCAATTGCGAAGAAATACGTAGTGCTTGGTCAGTTGGTAACTAAAGAATCTACCAAAGTCTTTTCACTTCTTCCCCCACCAGAGGATGACTAATACAAGACACATGACCTAGAACCTGTCCAGGTTCAGATTGAAGAGCAGGTTATTTGTCCACGAACCTCTTATCACATTTCTGGAAGCAGAACATCTGAGCTGACAAGACATCTGCACTGACAGCAAGGCTCCAAGGTTCCTCTTATTTCAGAGAATCGAATCTTAAAATCCATGCAGTTCAAACACCAAACTACCATACCAATACATTTGTCAACCCCTTTTTCTAAGGTATCCGGAAATTTCATGTTTCCTTTCCCTCTATTCTTTCCGTGCTGTGGCGTGAGTGGGAATTCCCCTCCCACCTGTCAAGTCAGACTGAACACTGAAGACTCCATGCAGCTTGTCTCTAAACAATAATCAAGGTCATTTCAGGTTGCAAAAATGTTCTACTAAGAAAAATACCGGAAATAGTTTTCGCTGAATTCGGTCGCTATATTGGATTAAGCAATACAAACGGTCTTTATACCGAAAGCAAATTAACATAGAGTTTATAGGGGTAAAGTTGGGACTTTTACCACTGGTCGTTATAATGGAATGGTCTTTATAATGTGTGGTCGTTTATAACGAGCGTCGACTGTACAAACCTTTGGGACGAAAAAAAAAAACAGAATAGCATATGTTCATGATTTAAGACCACTTTTCAATGCAAGTTAAATGATTGCAAAATTGGCATGAAATATACGTGTGCTAATCTGATTCTGGACAAAGCTTTAGAAGTAGATTTCAATAGAAACACTTCTTGGTTTCTCATTGTTTATGTTTTTAAGTGTGAGAGGGATAAAGGGAAAATACTCAATACCATGGGGAAACACAACAAGACACATTCAATTGAGCATTATCTTTCTGAAATTCAGGGGAAGGGGGCAACTGACTTCTCTGATACTTGAAATGATGAGTCTGACCAATTACCTCCATAGAGAATAAGTAACTTCTTTTAGCCCCACTCATCCATTTCCAACGTAAAATATGGTCTTATCAGCTAAAAACAATTGGTTTCCTACTATATACCAACTATAAAATTCAGTCAACATTACGCTGCCGAATTATTAGTCCCCAGTTTATATTGTGAACTTTTTTATTGGCAAGTTATGTCAAGATCGCTGGTTTCAGTCTATGCAAAGTATATTTTCAAACATTTGAGACAATTTTACTCGAATCCGACTGAAAACAATTCAGCATAAGCAATAGATCAAGAGAGCATTTTAGTGAGAGCAAATTCATGGCAGCAAATTTAAAAATATTTTTTTTTAAGATGCAGGTTCAAACTGAGGCGATAAAAAATTGAAACTTATGCTGATTTATAGAGCCTGAAACAGAATATTAGGAAAAATAAGGGTGTTCATAGTATAATTACCACGTGCTGAGCGACTGACTTGAACATTAAAAAAAAGTACGTCCATACACCATATTTCTTCACAGAAGTGAAAAATATGTAAAAGAAAGGATAAAAAATACAAAAGCTTACCAATGTCAAGTTAAATTAATTAAAAACACTACTTTTTACGACGCTAACCGGTTTCCAAAATGAAATTGAAAACACGACTGCTGCTCAGGGATATTGCCACGAATTTTGGATATGCAGAAAAACTCAAATGTACGGATCGATATACGGATGTACGGATCGCAGAGGGAAATCAAGGTCTCAAAGTCTTATTACAGTAGAAATTCTACTTATTTCAGAGGAAAACCAAACAAAAATTTAGCGTTAATGTAGGTTAAATTAAATAGAAGTATCGATCACCGATTTTTCGTACGTATTTCATAGTTCAATATTTCTTTTACTTTCTGGCAATAAACTGTTTTCTATGGTGATTGGTTTAATTGTTATTTATTTTCCACAGGTGCGCATGCTTTGATTCACTTAAGTGCGTGGACTTACTTGCAGAAGTTTTAGGTTAAAAAATTAGTTAAATAAGAATGTCGGCACACGAACAAATGCGACTAATGCTAGATGAACTGATGGGAACCTGTCGTAATGGTAACTTTAGTGTTGCATTTTTCATTCCTTACATGTCTACTACTCAGCAGAATAATTTAAAAAATTCACGTGTTCGCTTCTGTAATTAAATTTTCTTTCAGATGTTAAAGATATTTTCACAGCAAATTACGAATGGAAAATGAAATCTTTGTAAAAATTCTGAGAGAACCCATTTTCTTTTATTCAAATTACAAATTTGCTTTTTCTTTCTTTCTTTTTTTTTAATAGTCTAATTGTTTAGTAAATTTTGTTTTGAACTGTTGATAATTTCGGCAACTGATAAACTAACCCCAAGACATTTTTGCAAGCAAAATAACAGCTTTTCAGTTTTAGAAAGAGACCCCCACCTGCTCCTTGCTGTTCACCAATTCCTCCCTCAAAGCCTATTTATTGTAAGAAAAATCTTTGATTATAAATTACAATTACCACCATATAGCCATTGCCATTACAGAATTGCAAGCAAAGGCTGCAGTTTTGCCCTTGTTTTTGGCTTGTCAGCCTGAAATAGCCATAATGCAAAAAAAAAAAAAAAAAAAAAAAAGACAAAAAAAAAAAAACATGAAAGAAGATGAATGTATCTTATTTAGAGTGTTTTTTAACGATAACTATTTCTCAACATTTGACATCAACAAGACATGAGCTATAGTACAGCTTGAGGACTTTGTATTTTCCAGGGATGACGTTTTACTTCATTTGAAAAAAGTTAAACAGACTAAGGCTCCGGGACCAGCTAATATTTATCCAAAAATTTTAGTTGAATGTGCAGAGGAATTAGCAGATGTAATTGTAAATATTTTCAATGCGTCTTATAACTCGGGGACTGTGCCAGAGGACTGGAAGCTGGCTAACATTACACTGCTCTTCTAGAAGGGTCTAAAGAGAGTACTTCAGTGGTTTGCAAAATTTTTGAAACATTGATAAAAATTAAGATAGTATATTTTTTAGGGACTAATAATCTATTGACTAGTTTTCAGTACGGTTTCAGGAAAGGTAAATCTTGTGCAACTAATTTATTATATTTCTATGACAAAGTTATCATGGCTTTGGACAATAAAAAGCCTGTAGTTGTTTACACTGATTTTCAAAAAGCTTTCGATAAGGTACCACATGTTGCTCTACTTAGCAAATTAGCTGATATAGGAATAGGAGGGAAAACTTTCATTTGGGTAAAAAAATTGGCTGACATGAAGGAAACAAAGGGTAGTTGTAAGGGGAATTTATTCTAATTGGAGTGAGATTTTAAGCGGGTTTCCTCAAGGATCAGTGTTAGGGCCTGTTTTGTTCATTGTTTTTATAAATGATATTTATAAAAATATTTCTGGGAACATGAATTGTTTTTGCTGATAATGTTAAAGTTATGGGGAGTGTGGAAAATGAACAAGCAAATCAGCTGCAAGAGGATCTAGATCATATTACAGAGTGGGCTGATAAAATGGGGTATGGCTGTTAATGTTGGAAAAATGTCAAGTGCGACATTTAGGGCATGGAAATAAGTGTACAAGTTATTATTTGCAAGGTTCAGTCATTAGTCAGGCAGAAAAGGTGCTGATCTGGGTGTTTTAATTAGTCAGGATTTAAAGTTCAGCCAACAGTTCATCAGTAGATCTATTTCAAACAAATCTAAAGAAGTTCTTCTGCCCTTATATAGAAGTTTGTTAAGACCTCATTTGGAGTATGCTGTTCAGTTTTGGTCTCCTTAACTTAAGAAAGATATTAATGTATTGGAAAGTGTTCAAAGGCGGCTACAAGGCTAATAAATGGACTTTCTCATTTAGACTATGATACCAGGCTTAGAAGGCTAAAAATGTACAGTCTTGAGCAAAGAAGAGACCGAGGGGACATGATTCAGTTGTTTAAATTTATTAAAATGAAACATGTTACGGGGCAGAAGTTTAGCACTGAAAACAGGACAAGGGGTCATTGTTTTAAGCTATTTGAATCTCAGGCTAACATGGATATTAGGAAAAATTATTATAGCAGGGTAGTGGAACCTTGGAACAGCTTACCGGAAGAGGTGGTAATGAGCATGGGAGTAGATAGTTTTTAAGAGAGCCATTGATCTTCACTGGGGATTGTAAATTGACTAGGAACCAGTCTAGCTGGGCCCAGAGCCTGTTGCTGGTCTTCGTATTTGATATTGCAGACCAAAAGCAAGGTACTGTTCCACCTGAAAAATTGAAGGTAAAAACTAGGATATAAAGCAACAAATATTTTTTTCACTTTCATATAGATATGCTTGCCAGACTTCCAAGTTTTCAGACAAAATCCTTGTCCTGTCCGGTTTACTTCACGTCCCGGTAAAAGATAAATTTGACTATAGATGACCTAAAACGCCTATGAATAATTAACTGTGAAGGATTATTTAAGATAACTACATTGTTATTTGTAACGTTGACAAGTTAAATTTGTATTGTATAAGCTTGTGAAAATTTTTACAACAAGATGAAAGCCCCTAAAAATCTTCTAAAATTGAAAATTTTTACAACAAGATTAAAACTTCAAAAGACCTTTTAAAGTCCTAGATTAGCCAATGAAAAATATATGTAAATAATGTTCAAATTTTGTTCCTCATTCAAAGTGTTTTTTCTTACTTAAGTAACTTATAAATATTAATGTGTAGGAAATAAAATGTTAAAAATTTTCTTTATCGTTACCTCTGGTTTTGGTTCATAATTAGTAGCCATCTTTTCACAGCACCAAAAATGAGATACCTTCTAAAACTCCAAAAACCAGCAAAAAGTATGCACCACTTTGAATATCCGTGGAGGGGAAAAGGAATTCCGGTGTCCTGGTTGAACATTTCAGAAATCTAGCAAGCCTATTCATACATTAAAACCAATTAGGTACTTCTTAATTTTTTTAACCAATGCAATGACGGAAGCAGTAACATTTTTTCGTTGTTTATAGTATAGCTCTCTACTTTACAAAAAAAAAAAAAGTAATGTTGTGACTTGTGCAATACAAAAAAATAGTTTGTAGCAATTCCTGGAAAGTTCTTTCAACATAAGTTTGGTAAAGGAACAAGAAAGAGTTTATTTCAATAACTTGTGTAACAAACATAAACAAACATTTTTAATGAGATTTTTATTATCTGGATTTCAAAAGTTAACTACAATATAGCCCCTATTTATCGATTGTCAAGAGACTTAAAAAAATTTATCATTAAATGAAGGAGCATTGACATTCAATGCAATCAAATTCAGACCAGTGAAATACATCAATAAATTCAGAAAATCAGATGTCTTTAAATAGAAGTTAAATTGTATCATGATTTTGTTCATTCCATCTTTCTCTAGGAGAAGATCAGAGAAAGAAAAAACTTATGTTCTATAGTTCAGAAGTCTGTAAAAGTTTCTTGTTGAATAGTTGTCCGTATGACATTTTGTCTGCTACAGTAAGTAAATGTATAAAGTTATTATATTTTTTCCTTACTGAACCTTTTGCAGTTTTCCCTTATTATTCAAATTAAATTATTTCAGCGGTGTGGATTAGGAGAATGTCCTAAAGTGCATGATGTAGCATTAAGAGCAGATTATGAAAGTGCCAGAAAAAAAGAAGAATATTATTTTGAAGAGGAGGTTTGGCCATTTATTTGAATTTCATTTCTGTAAAATTCATGGTGAAAAGATTCATCTAATTATGTTAGCAAAATAACAAATTTTTTTTCAAGTTAATGTTTCATTCTTCAAAAGTCACATTTGTGTAACCCAAATTTGTTAGACACACCGTTACCTGTCAGATATAGGCAAAATCACATGGGCATGCCCAATAGCAGAAACTTTCTAGCCAGTCTGTGACACTATTTTGGGCACTTGAAAATAATCTGCAGCATTATTATCAGTTTTATTTTAAGTTTTCATAAAATATACAAGTAAAGGTCAAGACCCAGGAATTTTCCAACTGGCCAGTGACAGCTGGACCTGAAAAACTTAGTGATCACCACTGCTACCGAGTTTTAAAGTATAAAAAAGGAGAAGGGGGGGCAGTTTTCACTACTTTCATAAAAATAAATAGAACTCTGCACACTAAGAAATGCAGTAATTCAATACATATTTATTTAAATGTGGAAAATTTAAGTTGAAATAGGTTTATGATTTTTTTTTTTTTTTTTCAAAAATGAATTAATAAATAAATTAGTAAATGAGAAGTTGGCAGGACTGCATTTTAGATGAATGTTTTAGTTTATTTGCAACTCAAATAAACTATAGGGTGTGCTGCAGTCACTGTCTAATGGCGGATGAAAAAGGTTAAACAAACAAATGCGGTAACTTATAACTTGCTTTGTAGCTTAGTGAATGACAGTAATTTTTCATTGTGTTTGTGGGAAGCTTTCTTTTCTGTTCTTCTGAAATTACATTACACCACAAACTGTCTGAAGCCTGTAATTTACCCCAAAAAAAACAGGTGGAATGGAATGATTTACTTTTTTCGGTAGTATTGTTAATCACCGCAAGTTAGCGTATTCAAGCTCTGGAGTTGCGAATAACAAAGCTTCCAAAGCAAATACAATTGTGCAGGTAATCATTCACATTTTTTATGAAAATCATTTTAAAAGAAACATGATTTTATTTTAAATTTTATGTAATCTTCAATAGTTTGTAATGATTTAAACAACAAATTCTGTTTTTGAAAACTTAGACAATAGTCTCGTCTATTTCCATCTTGCAAATAACCAAACATAACGTCTATGTGAAAAATGCATGATTCTAAATAGAGTTTTGAAATTGTTACATAAAAGTAGAAATAAATTCAAACTCCTTAAAAGATTAAAATTTAGATGAAATAGTCAGTTTTTAGCACATTAGCATCTAAAGCAATGAAGATAAGATGATATTCTATAAATAAAATTTTGCATTTTATAAGACAATAATTAAGAATTATCTGAAAAAATAGCACATTAATTTTTAACAGTTAGCATTGCAATAAACGTCCAATTCCCTTTATGAAAACGTAGGCACTTAAAGTCTTGCGTGCCAACAACATGGGAATGACCAAAAATGGCAACTACCTCGAAAGTTAAGACATAAATTTTGAATTCGTTGCTAAAAAATAATTTAAAAGTAAAAATCGTCATGAGATTACACTTTAGTTAAAAAGTTTTTAGCATATTTGTGTCCAAACTGACTGAATGAGGATAAGGTGAAATTTTAAATAGAAAACTTCTAATTTCTCAAGATAATTACTTTAAAACATAAAAAGAAAAAAAACGATTAGCTGCACATTTTAAGTTATTTTGCAGTTAAATAAAACATCCAATTCTGCTTTGTTTTTGAAAACTTGGGCACTTAAGCATCTTATCTACTTCGATCTTGTGAATGACCAAATATGCGACTGCTGAAAGCATCCATCGCCTTTCCGGTCAAAAAATGATCTCTAAACAATCTTTGCCAAGTTGTATTTCTTTTGTTTATTTTTTTTCTTTTGTAAAATTGTCTGCAGGTCACTGAAAAATCTGCGAGGCACGTCTCGCAGTTTCTGCTACTGGGTGCGCATGGTTGTCAGCTCAGAGTATAAGACACTTTATGGAGTGCAAAGGAACTGGCTAAATCAATGTGCTAGGTGTATGAACCTGCTACTTAAGTCGATTTGCAAAAAGGGTACTATCAGGTTCATTGATGTGTGGAGTCTTTGTAAACGTTATTGAATAGCTAGGGGTGACCTGTATCTGAGCTCTATAGGAGTCAAAATGGTTAGTGGTTTAATTTTAGGGTCTTCGGAGTCAAAAAACTAAGTTTGAATGGGAGGCATAGTTCAAGCATCAGGTATCAAAAAGTTGTTAATTATCACAGGACGCGGGGAGCGTCCCGGCAGCCAAGAAAAACAAACGTCAGCTGCCAACGAAAGCAAATCCACTGCCAAAAAAGACGAAAGAAAATAAAAGTGACTAAGAATAGTTTGCACCACAGAACAAGTTGGGGTTTTCTGGGTTTTTCACCCTTCTGTTTCTCAGCCCCATGAAGATCCCCGGAGTTGATTTTTGGTATTCTCAATCTCAAGTGGCCCCTGAAGACATAAACCAAAATACAACCCCCAGGACCATCAGGGGAAGGAGGAATTTAAGTTAGATAATCGCTGTTCAAAAAAGTTTTTGCTTTCTTTGACAGGGCTGCAGCCTAGACGAGAATAGAAATCAAGCTGAAATTTCGCACACACATTCCTTGTGCCCTATTGATGTGCCATTTGACCCCCTTCCCCCTTGTTTTTAAAACTCAAATCATACCTACCCGGGGTTCTGTAGCAGCCCCTCGTGGGGCTATGGTAATGATTTTTTGTATACATATTCTTGGGGGGTCCATTGAGGACATATACAAAAATTCAAACTCCAGGGACATCATGGGCCAGAGTAATTAAAGTTTTAAAATCACTAATTTTCCCTAAATTCATCTGTACTTACTCTCAGCTTATAGGGTTTGTTAATTTCTCACTACAATTGCAAGGCTAGAACAGATCTAAGATCTAACAATTATTCAAAAGTTGTCTTTGAAAATGAAATTCAATCAAGTCTAATAAAACAGATCCAACAGTTGCAACTAGACTCTAAATCACAGATATCACATATTTGCCACAGCGACTGCGCATGTGCGGGATTTAGCTCATTGGGTTTTCTGTTTTAAGATTCCATGTTGTTTGTTTATATTTAAGCAGAGAAACAAATTAATGAATAAGAATAGAATACAGTCCACCCCCCCTCCCCAGTTTCACTGACCAATACGAAATTTCTTTCCTTCCTGTTTTTCAGTTTGATATATTTAAGGAGGAAGAAATTTTAAATGTCGGCAAAACTGGGGTGTTAAACCATGAAAATATTTTGAGCGACATATTATATGTAACAGTACGCATATGTATATGATATATCTAACTTTATAATTGAAAGCGAAAAATAGCACTTATTTATTGGTTTGCTTGCTTTCTAATTTAATGCATATTTCACAAACATAACACATTATGAATTGAAATGTGTGAAATATGTATGGATATCCAAGTTTTGCAGTAATTTGATAACAGACAAAATTTTTGCAATTAATTTAAGCAAGACTTTTGAAATGAGCTAAGTTTGTGCTCACACGCAGTCGCTGTGGCAAATTTGTGATATCCGCGATTTGACGTAGAGTACAGTTGCATATATCTTCTGACACATTCAAATTTAAAATGCTTAAAACGACTTTTTGGTTTGGTCATAACATACATTATTTTGTCTTTTCAATGAACTTTTAAACAAAACTAGGTATTAAACAAGACAAAGAGTTCCATCAAAAGAAAGATAAATCACCCAACAATTAAAATTATCCCATAAAGCGTAAAATAATCCATGATTTAAGAAAAGAAGTCATTAAATAAAAACTGAAAAGCTAGATTAAAATAGCCCATAAGTTGTAAAATATTTTTTAAAAAAACTTCATGAAAATGTTGAATAATCCATCAAATTGAGAAACTGTAATAGAATTTATTCTGAAGTTGTAAAATACTTGAAAACAATATAATTTAAAATATAGTATTTTATTATAAAAGCAGTTTTCTTTGCAACAGAGAGGATACAAGGATTGTAATAAAATTTAAATGGCCCAATTCTCACCAAACGAACATAGAATCTTACTGGTCAGAAAATAACATGATGTAAAATTAAGCTTGCCATTATTGTTCCTTAAAAACGCAAAACAACTGTTTCAATTGAATATTTATGACTTGAAATTATCAATTCTAAAAATACAGACGAAGTAATAATATTAATGCAAAAATATGTGATATCTCAGCAAATACAACCCTGTTGTAAAAATTTCCCCGCCAAGAAAACCTTCAACGCTTCCCCACAAAAAAGAAAGCATTCATCCTAAACCCAAAAACCCTCAGCCTTAAAAAGTCATGATATCTAGTCCCCCCTCCCCCAAATAACTGCCAAACTAGCATCCTCTCTGTTCTCCTCTTTCATCATACCATATACCATTAGAACCTCCTCCTACCTTCAACTCCTCTGAAATATGGATAGACCCTCTAAATTGTTTCTCTTGTTTGGTGGGAAGCTTTTTTGATTGAGGGAGTTGCTTGGTGAGCAAAAAGGGATCCAGTAAGGCATCCATCATCATAATGGGGGGTTATCAAGTTTCCGAGTATTGATTGGAATAATTTTTACCCCGGAAACGGCAGAGAAGAGGAATTTTTAACAGCAATTAGTGACTGTTTCTTAGATCAAGTTGTAATTCAGGGAACTCGAGAGGATGCGATTTTGGATCTAGTTTCCTGTGATGTAGAAAGTTATGTTCAGGGGTTGTGTGTAGGGGAACATATTGAAAATGGTGATCATAACAGTTTTAGGTTCTGGATTAAATTTGAAGCGGACAAAAATGAAAGTTTTAGGTTTGTGCTCAATTTCAGAAACAGATTTTGTCGCACTGAGGCAGAGCTTATAAGAGTTATTTTCATCAAGATTGGAAAATAGCAACGTAGATCTGCAGTGAACAGAATTAAAGGAAAAATGGTTGGGGATTATGTTCCATTTAGGAGAAAAGGAGTTAGTACTAAATATTGGCCCATGTGGTTCTCCAGGGAGATAAAAGAAGCTCTAAACTATATGCAAGCTGCTTTTGGTCAGTTTAAGGAAACTGGTCAGAGTACTGAGGCTCGAGTATTGTAAGACAAGATGTAGTTTTAAGTATTTGGTACACATTTTCAGAAAAGGGAATTGGAGCAAAAGCTAGCAGATAACATTGACAGAAATCCTAAAAGGTTTTTTGCTTACGCTAATTATGGGAAAGCTTGAAGTAGTCAAATTGGGCCACTAGTTGATGAGCATGGAAATTTAATTCAAAACGATAGGGACATTGTAAATGTTCTTAATAACTTTTTTCCAGTGTGTTTAATAATAACTGTACCTCAACTCTGGGACCAGATAATATTTATCCAAAAACTTTAGTTGAATGTGTAGAGGAATTAGAGGATGTTATTTTAATTATTTTCAATGCTTCTTATGACTCGATGATAGTGCCAAAGGACTGGAAGCTGGCTAATATTACGCCGCTTTTCTAGAAAGGGTTTAAAGGTAAAGCTGGGAATTATAGACCTGTAAGTCTGACTTCAGTGGTTTGTAAGATTTTTGAAACTTTGATCAAAATTAAGATTATGAATTTCTTAAGAGACTAATAGTCAGTTGACTAGTTTGCAGGAAAGGTAAATCGTGTGCAACTAATTTTTTGCATTTCTATGACAAGGTTACCTTAGCTTTAGATAATAAAAAGTGTGTGGATGTTTATATTGTTTATGTTATTTTCCAAAAGCTTTTGATAAGGTACTGCATGTTGCTCTTTTCAGCAAACTAGCTAATATAGAATACAAATACAAATACAAAAGTGACGACCAGCAACAGGCTCTGGGCCCAGCTAAACTGGTCCAAGTCAATTTACAATCCCCAGTGAAGATCAATGGCCCTCTTAAAACTGTCTACTCCTTTGCTCATTACCACCTCTTCCGGTAAGCTGTTCCAAGGTTCCACTACCCTGCTAAAATAATAATTTTTCCTAATATCCATGTTAGCCTGAGATTTAAATAGCTTAAAACAATGACCCCTTGTCCTGTTTTCAGTGCTAAACTTTAGCCCCGTAACATCTTTCGTTTTAATAAATTTAAACAGCTGAATCATGTCCCCTCGGTCTCTTCTTTGCTCAAGACTGTACATTTTTAGCTTTCTAAGCCTGGAATCATAATCTAAGTGGGAAAGTCCACTTATTAGCCTTGTAGCCCGCCTTTCAACCCTTTCCAATACATTAATGTCTTTCTTAAGATAAGGAGACCAAAACTGAACAGCATACTCCAAATGGGGTCTTACCAAACTTCTATATAAGGGCAGAAGAACTTCTTTAGATTTATTTGAAATAGATCTATTGATAAACCCAAGCATCTTATTGGCTTTGTTGCTAGCAATGCTGCACTGTTGGCTAAACTTTAAATCCTGACTTATTAGGACCCCCAGATTAGTAACTTTGTCTGCCTGACTAATGACTGAACCTTGCAAATAATAACTTGTACACTTATTTCCATGCCCTAAATGTAGCACTTGACATTTCCCAACATTAACAGCCATACCCCATTTATCAGCTCACTCCGTAATATGATCTAGATCCTCTTGCAGCTGATTTGCTTGTTCTTCATTTTCTACAGTCCCCATAACTTTGACATCATCAGCAAAACAATTCATGTTCCCAGAAATATTTTTGTGAATATCGTTCATAAAGACAATGTACAAAACAGGCCCTAACACTGATCCTTGAGGAACCCTGCTTAAGACCTCACTCCAATTAGAATAATTTTCCCTTACAACTACTCTTTGTTTCCTTCCGGTCAGCCAATTTTTTACCCAAATGAAAGTTTTCCCTCCTATTCCTATATCAGCTAATTTGCTAAGTAGAGCAACATGCGGCTTATCGAAAGCTTTTTGAAAATCAATGTAAACAACATCTACAGGCTTCTTATTGTCCAAAGTCATGGTAACTTTGTCATAGAAATGTAATAAATTAGTTGCACAAGATTTACCTTTCCTAAAACCGTACTGAAAACTAGACAATAGATATTAGTCTCAAGAAAATTTACTATCTTAATTTTCATCAATGTTTCAAAAATTTTGCAAACCACTGAAGTTAGACTCACAGGTCTATAATTTCCCGCACTCCCTTTAGACCCTTTCTTGAAGAGCAGCGTAATGTTAGCCAGCTTCCAGTCCTCTGGCACTGTCCCCGAATTATAAGAAGCATTGAAAATGTTTGCGATTACATCTGCTAATTCTTCTGCACATTCAACTAAAATTTTCGGCTAAATATTATCTGGCCCCGGAGCCTTAGTCACTTTAATTTTTTTCAAATGAAGTAAAACGTCATCCCTGGAAAATACAAAGTCCTCAAGCTGTACTATAGCTTGTGTCTTGTTGGTGTCAACTGTTGAGATACAGTTATCGTTAAAAACATTCGAAAAAAAGTTATTAAGAACATTAGCAATATCACTATCGTCCTGAATTAAAATTCCGTGCTCATCAACCAGTGGCCCAATATGACTATTTCGAATTTTCCCCGAATTAGCGTATGCAAAAAACCTCTTGGGATTCCTGTTTATGTTATCTGCCAGTCTTTGCTCCAACTCTCTTTTCTGAATCCGTACCAAATACTTAAATTTACGCCTTGCCTTACAATATTGGAGCCTATCTGCACTGTGACCTGTTTCTCTAAACCTATGAAAAGCAGCTTGCTTGTAATTTAGAGCGTCTTTAGTTTCCCTGGAGAACCACATTGGCCAAATTTTAGTGTTGACACCCTTTTTCCTAAAAGGAACATGATCCCTAACCGTATTCGCTAGATTTTCCTTAAACTCTGCCCACTGAAGGTTCACATCGCTATTGTCCAATCCAGAAGAAAAACTGCTTTCAAACTCTGCCGAAGTGCCCCAAAGTCAGTATTTCTGAAATTGGGCACAAACCTAAAATTCTCTACTTTGTGCATATCAAATTTAATCCCAAACCTAATACTGTTGTGGTCACTATCTCCAATGTGTTCCCCTACACATAACCCCTGAACAGAGCCTTCCATGTCGCAGAAAACTAGATCTAAAATCGCGTCCTGTCGAGTACCCTGAGTTACAATTTGATCTAAGAAACAGTCACCAATTCAGGGCCGTCGCCAGGAACATCCATTTGGGGGGGGGGGGTGTTGAAACTGACTTTGCCGACTGACTCCTAATATTTTGCCGACCCGACAGATAAATATGTACACACATTTTATATATATATATATATATATATATGAAAATAAATTCAGGGCCTCTGACCAGAATTCCTTACATATTGCAGTCTGGAACATGCAATTGTAGACAAGCTTCAGTGCTTCAGTGATACTAAGGGGATGCATTAATATCGATTAAAGTCAAGATAGCCTGTTGTCTGCCGGAAAATTTCCGAAATTGGCATACTAAAAACATGATTTTATGCTTTGGTTTATATAAGAAGCAAGAGGATCGTGGATTCATTCTCATCTTTTTCGCTGGAGTCAATATGGGGCCTTTTTCTAGAAAAGGTGGTTTTCGGGAGTTCTTCCATAGAAATTTCTAAAAACAAAGATTTTATGCCTTCTTTATTGATGCGAAGGAAGGGATAGGGGGTTCGGGGGCCTTCTTCCGAAGGTTTTTCGAAATTAAAGTTTTAAAAACACAGTTTTAGGCTATTTAAGGATACTTTAGGGGAGAGGGTAGGCAGTGACGGATATACATTTTTTTCCGAGGCGGGGCAAATATCGAAACTGCCGCCCCTATCCATCTTTCAAGTTTTAAAATTGAATTTCAACGAAAAAAACATAAAAATAGTATGAATTCGCCACCTTCTAGAAGTCGCCTCCCCTGGCAACCCTTGTCTCCTCCTCCCCTTAAATCTGGCACTGAATGTAGGTATTTACAAATGTACAGTGGACAGTGTCAAATTAGCTAGAGAAAACGGCAATGAGGAATTACAAGGAATTTTGGAGGAGACGTTCTGAGGAAATTCGAAAAAAAGAAAAAGAAAACGTATTTTATCCATATCAAATTTAACACATAAGAACATTTTCTACTCAAAAAGTTTTGTAATACAATGGTAAATTAATTATGTTGTATATATATATTTTTTTTGGGGGGGGGGGACCCTCATGATAATCAGTCGTTTTGGTATCTTTGAGTACCTTGATTCTGATTGAACATTTCCATGGCGCACAAATAGTGATTTTAAGTAAACAAATCAGAAGAATTAATTGCTATGTATGGGAGAAATAGTTTGCAAAATGAGTTATATCACACTAGTAATATTAGGCTAGAAAAAGTGGTATTCGGAGGTTTCTGCCCCTGAAGCAGACTCAGGAAATTTTTCGAAACTAAAGACTTAAACAGGTGATAGTAAGTCATGTTTGTTTCCGCTGGGGCCTAGGCGATTTCGTGAAATTAAAGTTCCAGAAAGACAATCATAGACCACCACCATTGGTGATATTAAGGAAAGGAGAGGGGAATGACATATTTTTAGTGTTGTGGGAAAGAGTGGGGTTCATAGACTCCCCGGAAATTTTCTGCGAATGATGTTCGAAAAATGTATTTTTACGCAATCTGCGATGATGTTCGGGTGCTGCCCCCTGGAAAAATTTTAAAAACGTATGTCTTGAAAAAAAAAATCTCTAGACAACTTTGATGGATTTGGGTAGCGGCGTAACCAGGGGAGGGGCCCAGCGCACAGGAAGAGGGGCCGAGGGCATAATCCTTCTTGGAGATCAAAGGGAGCCTAAAACCTTGTTTTTTGACTTTTAATTGCGGAAGATTTTCGGGGGCGAGCCCCCGATTCCCAAACAGTTCCGTAATGTTTTCAAAAATGCGGTTTTTGGATCTTAAGTTTTAAACAATTTCAGGTAAGATCTTCCACTCCTCCCCCTCATCCAACTTAGCAAAACATAGCCTTTACAATGTTTCGAGCAGGGTCAGCTCCCAAACACCACAGTCAGAAATACTGAAGGAGAAAACTTGTCAGCATTTCTATCCTCTAGTTAAGAATATAACTCATGCAAAAATTTTGAGGTTATTTAGGAGTGTATTGGTGTTTTAAACAACTATTAATTAATAATTAGCAGATATAAATAATTAGCATTATCTATAATGAATCCAATTTAGCAATTCAATGAAAAATAATTAATTTCTTAATCTCCTTGAGGTAAGAACCTAAGAACCTGGGGCTCTTCCGAAACAGAATCTTTGCTACACCACGGGGTTTAAGAAAGGAGGATCGGAGTGTTTCCCCAAGTGTTTTTTGAATTGTAGTTCTAAACATATAGTTTTAAACATTAAACGACTATTGGTGATGTTAGGAGAAGGTGATACGAAGTGATTTCGCTCGAAAACGTTTTGAAAATTGAGGTCTTAAAAGTGCCATTGTAGGCCATTTGTGGTAAACGAGATTCAGAAGATCTCTCTCTAGACAACTTTCTGAAATTGAATGCCAAAAAACGAAGTTTCAGACGATCTTCGTTGATGTCATAGGGCCCTCCTGCAGTAAGTTTCTAAAAAACGCAACTTAGATTACATTTCATTACCATAAGATAAAAGGAAATCGTTAGGTTCTGCGATTCCTCCGTCCCTCCCTCCTAAGTTACTTCCCTAAATCATTTTATTTATTAAAAGAAAAAAAGGTAGGAGATCCTCCTCCAGATTTTCTTTTTAGAAAACATTTTAGCTGTTTTAGTTTTGCACGACGAAATTTTCAATTTTCACTCTAATGTTTTTAATTGTTTCAAGTACAAAATTATGCAACCTTATTACAATCTGTTAACATTTTGAACTTACAGATAAGTTAAAGCTTTTATATTTTAGATTGAGGTAGGGTTAAACGTTTATCATTATGAATACAGGTGGTACTTTTTAGTGATACCTAATAACATAACTTTTTTAATTTTATTTAAATATGAGGAATCCTAAATTCCTTGATAACTTTCATTTTACGTTAATTTTCTATAACTCATTTTTTAAACACTCATTAGAGTTACTAATGTGACTTTTCTAGACATGATTTTGAATCTTTTCCTCTATTTGAAACTTATTTTCCTTACTTTTGTACGGGTGTGTCCTAGGAAGCTATCATGTTTTCTTACCTCTAGTTTTTTTTTTTTTTAATTGAAACTTGTTATGTAATTCTATAACACTCTGACTATTTTTTTTTTCTATTGGTTAAAAAAATGTTTGAAACGTATTCCAGCTGTCTTTGGTTTGGTAAATGGTAATTTTAATGATGTACATGTTTGAATGTTCCTAAATAATATTTTAAGATTGCATTTTCTTCTGAAATTTTACAGTAAAAAAAGCATTCATTTGTCCCCCCCCCCTTCCTTTTCTTTTCTTTTTTGAAACTTTTCACACCGATTTTTTCATCCCAGCAACTTACTTAGAACTCTTATGTTTCAATATTTAACGGAAGATATATATATATTTATATAAATGGAGAAAGATTAAAATAATGCTTTGAAAATATTACGTTAAAATAATCATACCTTTTCTGCTGCATTTCAATAAGCGTTTTTTTTTTTTTCCTCAAATTCAAATAAAATGCTTTTTCAGATTTTTCCTTACTTACCACAATGGGAATTATTGTTCATTCACATGCGAATAAAGTTCAAAACTTTAACTAGACTTTTTTTTTTTTTGACTTCATAATGAATAAAATAACTGCAGGATAGTCACTCAAGTCTTCTGCCTAACTCGGGAGCCGGACAAACTCAATGCGCTTGTATCTCTTCAAGGCTCCAACGCCAATAACCTTCTTTTTCCTTCTTCAGGCAGAACGTTCACACAGCTGGGGCCGGACAGACCGTCCTAAGCACACAACAACAGTTGATCCAACTCTTCTCTAATTTTCCCTTGAGCTCTTAGTTCCAGATTCCAGAGAAAGGTTTTTAACAGAAAAGACCCCTCAAGGTCTGACATTTCTAATGTCACCCCTACACACGATTACCCCACGCCGTCTCCACGACGGCATTTCTGAGTGTTACAATTGGCGGACAAATGTCTTGCTTTAGTTACACAATAAACTTGTGTGGTCGACAAATAGGCATAACCCCTGCGAGTAGAATATTATTTTGGTTTTTACCCGTCAGCCTAGAAAAAGGGGAAATGGTGCTGAATGTATTCAGAAGTTTGTTTCAAAATCAAACACTTAAAATACATACCAATGGGTCTTTGTGTTGTAATAAAATCTTTCTCTCTATTTTAATTTTTTTATCATTTTGGCACCCTATGTATTTCTTCACTTTGCTGTGAATTTTTTATTGATGATTCAATTTTATAATTGTGTCCACTGTGCGCTGTCTAAAGCTATCATGTTTATTAATGTAGTTGTGTTTTTAAACTGCGACTTTCCGTGGGTTTCTATATAGTTTATTGAATAACTATTTTTTAAAAAATATTTGAATCTTACATCTCTGCTGCTCACAGGTAATCTTCATGTGTGATACAGCTTCCCAGATATTTCTAAATAATATTTAAAGATTGAATTATCTTTTTAAAATTTACAGTATAAACACTTATTAGAACTTATGATTTGCATTGAAAAGTTTGTTAAAATGAGAAAATGTAAAAATGTGCACACTTCCTTTTAACTTGTATCAAAGATATAGTGAACTTAGAATTCACTCTAAAAGTAAAAATAGCTGATTGTAGCTGAAATTGCCGACTGAGTACAGGAAGGCGGCGCCCATTGCGTGGTCCCAGTGGCCTCCATAAAAATCCTTATTCGGCCAAATTTGTCTGATTATTCGGCAAATTTTAAGACATTATTGCATTTTTCAAAATTCCTGAATGTCCCTTCTCATGTGTACATTGCATATCCGTATTTTATCATTCGGAAAATTGAGAATTTTCCCCAAGAAATTAAGTTTGGTGTGTCCCTGGATACAATGTCGGCAAAATAATACTTTGTTCAAGTAAATGTCGGTAAATTAAGAATACTGTGCAATTAGCAGTCGGCGAATTGATTATGTCTTTCAGGTTTTCAGATGAATAATCGTCAGTACGCAAAATATACATGTTTTTTTTTTGGTTTTTCCTTTTTCAATAAAAGGTGAAATAGGGGGGTTCAAATAAAGGTGGTGCACGTGGTCAAGCTACATACTAATTTACTCAAAGATTTAGAATACAGAATCAACTAAAAAAGCAAAAATGCCGACTCTAGCTGAATTTTCTGAGTGGACGTTTATTGTCTCGGCAAAATGAGCGGTCGCAAAACTAAGCAATCGGCATAGTGTGAGCAATGTAAAACTGAATGTAAACGGAGATCTCATTCATTATTTTCTCTTGCGCAAAGTATGAAAAGGTTAGATGTATAACTTTGTATGAATATGCTAACGTTTTTTTTTTTTTTAAATTTCTGACAATTAAAGCTTTGAAATTCCGAAACATTGAAAATGCTGACTTATGAACTGATTTTGCCGACTGGATGAAATCACTGGGAGGGTGAGACACCCCCCTCACCCCCCCTATGGCGACGGTCCTGCACCAATTACTTTCAAAAAATCCTCTTCTCTGCTATTACTATGGTAAAAATTATTCCAATCAATTCCTGGAAAATTAAAATCTCCCATTATGATGACTGACCCCTTGCTAGAAATGTCACTAATAATACTAAACATCTGTTCGTCTTGACCCTGGCTTAAGTTGGGTGGCCTATAAGTATTCCCCAAACGTAGTTTTTTGCCCTTATTACTAATCAACTCCATCCAAATCATATCAATCTCATTAGGTTTATCATTAATTACCAATTCATTGCAAATTAACGTGTCTCTGACATAAAATAAAACCCCACCACCTCTTTTACCTACTCTATCTTGTCTAAACAAATTATACCCAGCAATAGATAATAAATCATCATCACTTTCGGTAGCCCATGTCTCGGTAACTCCAATAATATCCAACCTCTCGTCTATAATTATGCTTTTCAATTCTTCCATCTTGTTCCTAATACTACGAGCATTTGTATAAAAAACCTTAAGTAAGCCCATCTTACTTTTATTTAATGCTGCACGATTGTTTGAATCCCAAGTGTTAAAATCTTTTCTCTTATTAGCCACCCTATTTCCGTTTCTACTAAAGTCCCGAAAATAGAATTAGGAGGAAATAGGAGGAAAAACCTTAGTTTGGGTTAGGAATTGGCTGACTGGAAGGAAATAAAGAGTAATTGTGAGAGGAAATCATTCTAAATAGAACAATGCTTTAAGCGGGGTTTCTCAGGGATCAGTTTTAGGGCCTCTTCTGTTTATTATTTTTATGAATGACATTGATGAAAATATTTCTAGAAACAGAAGTTATTTTACTGATGACATAAAAGTTATGGGGATTGTAGGGAATGAGGAACAATTAAAATAGCTTCAAGAGGATTTAGATCATAATACTAAATGGGCAGATAAGTGGGGTATGGCAGTTAATGTAGGGAAATGTCAAGTGCTACACTTAGGTCATGGAAATAAGCCTACAAGGTATTATTTACAGGGTTCGGTCATTAGTCAGGCAGAAAACATTATTGAACTAGGTATCTTAATAAATCAGGATTTCAAGTTTAGTCAACAGTGCAGCAGTGCAAGTAACAAAGCCAACAGAATGCTTGGGTTTATCAATAGATCTATTTCAAACAAAGCGAAGAAGGTTCTTCTGCCCTTATATAGGAATTTAGTAAGACCTCATTTTTGGAATATGCTGTTCAGTTTTGGTCTCCTTATCTCAAGAAAGATGTTTCTGTGTTGGAAAGGGTTCAAAGAAGAGTTACTAGACTAGTAAGAAGACTTTCATATTTAGACTATGATAACAGATTTGATAGGCTTAATATGTATAGTCTGGAGCAAAGGAGAGCCAGAGGGGACATTATTCAGTTGTTTAAATTTATCAAAATGAAAGATGTTAACAGGTTAAATTTTCTCTCGGAAAGCAAGACAAGGGTACATTGTTTTAAGCTATTCAAAACTCAAGCTAACCTAGAAATTAGGAAAACTTCCTTCTTTAGTAGGGTCGTGTGCAGTTGAAACAGCTTATCAGAAGAGGTAGTAATAAGCAAGGAGGTGGATAGCTTTAAGGGGGCTATAGATCTTCATTGGGGACTTATAAACTGACTAGGACCAGCCTAGCTGGGCTCAGAGCCTGTTGCCCGGTCATTTGTATTGTATTTATAGCAAAATTTTTTTCTGCCCAGCTTACTTTTTTAAAACTTCTATATTAAATATCTTTTTGTTCTAGTTATTAATTCAGTGTAATTTAAACATAAAAAATCTTGAAAAGGTCATATTTTGTTTGGAGATCCATTTATAGTTTGTATATTGTGTTCTCCAAAGTAAAAAATAATCATTTGCATCGATAAATTTTAATTTTTACTCAACTTGTTACATGACTTTTATTTGTTACATGAATTTAAACTTTCTTTTCTCATTTAAAATCATTAATTTCCATTATTTGACTTAGGCTGTGAAACAGTTAAGAAATTTTATTGCTGAAAGTGAGAGACGTACTCAAGTTGCCAAACTAAGGCTTGCTGGCACCCAAGAAATGTTAAATGCCAAAGAAGCTTTTAAAGTAAGTAAATTGAATGCTCAGTATTTACTACAAATTTAATTTGACCTTTTGTTATTTGACATTGACTGAATGAATTAAAATTTCTATTATAACTACCGTATTTTCTTGTGTATTATCCATGGATTGTCTGTTTAAAAAGTGTTAAGTTAATGAGGTGCAGATGATACGCTGCCTCAGATTATCTGTGTGTTTTTTTCTTCTTAACACCAACGCATTGATCCTCGATACTTACAGCAGGATTCGCCAGTGAAGACCATTTCACTGCCTATAGGTTGTTGATTTTACATATCTTGAATGTTCCTCTTATGCAATTCCAGGCTGTGTAAAATAAACAACCATACAGTTAAGGAAAAAGCCTTCATTTGCACAAGATTAGACCATTTGCTCCTTTGGCTTGACTCTGTCTTCAAGTAATTAATGTACTATAATTATGATTTTACAAACAAATCATTATTTCTTAGATTAATTTTGATTATACCATAAAAGTTATTACTTCCTTACATTTTTAATTTAGTTGCTAAAATTGTATGTTTAAGCAGAACTTTATTTTCTTTTTTTGTATTATCTGCGGATTATACGTTTTTTTTCTTCAGGCCCATTTTAGGACTTGTGTAAAAAAAAAACCATAGCGGATAAAACGCAGTAAATACAGTAATTCAATAAAACGAATTTTTGAGTAATTGAATGGTTTAGTAGCCGCTTTTGCACAAAATGCTACTGTTGTTTTTACGATTACTAGCCATTGACAAATATTTTTTCCCAGATTTAACACCGCTATTGCATGAAGTTGAATAAGGTTAAAACAAATTTCTGATGGAGTAAGTATTAACTATGAAAAAACTGACTTTCACCATTTTTACTCTAGATGGTTCTCATGAAAAGACAAGATTTAATTAACCAATAAGTTAATGTCTTCTTTAATTCAAACACAAACTTATTTTGTATTTATGACTACATCAATTCAAACACTGAAATTTATTCTTTCAGCACTTAAAACATGTGTTGTTATAAGTTGCTCAACTTCAATTAAAACTTCATTGATAAGTTTATTTGTTTGAACTTAGTAATATCTTTCATGTCATTGTAAAGTATCTAACTTTACAATGTACACAGTTGGACATTCCAACATTATTGGAAGTATCTAACTTTTTCCAAAGGTTCTTCAGAACTCATTATTTTATTTGTATAGAAGAAAAGAGTCATCCAAAGATAATGTAATTTGTTTGGTAATATGGCTTATATTTTCAATCAAAAACTTCTTGTTTTGAAGCATAAATAGATGAATGTTGTAAAGGAATATATGACAGAAAATAAAAACTAATTTTTGCAATGATAAATACAAAAACCCTATAAGGTTTTTTTTTTTTTTTGGATATATTGACAACATACATTTCGAGTTTGTGTACTTGGTCACACAGGACCAGTTAATGAACTCACATTCAATATGACAGATAGTACAGTACAGGCACATCATAGTGTAGGACAGAATGAACAGCACATAGAAGGAAGTTACAACCAAGGCAAAGGGCGGGAATTGAAGCCACCACTTTGGGATTACCACAATGACATGCAAACAAACAGCGCTACAGAGACCTCACCCTATAAGACATGCTCTAAACAAAAATACTTGCAAACAGTCTGGTGGTCATTGCATATGAGATCGCAGTGTGTTTTGTTGTAAGTACTTTAACTGGGTCCTGGTGGCCTGATCGATAGGGCATCAGACTCATAACCAAAGGGTCCCTGGTTCGATCCCAGCCTGTTGAAGATGCTCCGTGTACATTAATGGTGACTAAGGCATGTTGAATCAGGGCCAGGTCCTCCAAGTGAATCAATACCTCTAGGAGTGTTGGACCAGGAATTGATTGGCTTCTGGTCTGGATCAAAAAATCAGGGCTGTCTTCAGTGGCCCATCCAACTGGTTAAACCACAAATAGTGGTAGGTATGGGGTACTCTGTTGTGTGAAATACTTTAACTTCTCCATGTTCAGCATTATGCAGAGATTGTTTCCTCTGAGCCGTTGCATTCCTTCGTAAGGAAAAATACTTGAACTGTAAGAAAAGAAAGTTTCTAGCCTCTCTCTCATCTTAATAGTTATAAATTCCATGCGTTTGTAGGTTTTGAGGTTGTGTGGTTAAGGATTTTGTTTTTTGACTCTAAAGACTGAGAAAGTAACAATAAAGGATCTGAGTGGAGGGGAGGGGGGTTTAATTGCATAAAGGCCTGTAGTTATAGAGGTCTCAATTGAGTACATCATAAAAATATAGATATTGAGAACAAGCAGATTTTATTATTTTAATTACAGCAAGTATATTTGTTTTATAGACTCTAAAACCACTTATAGCCATATACTGCCATAGGAAGGTAAAGGACAGTATCTGCAAATTTTTCAATTTTCATATTTTGTATATTTTTGTCATCTATTGTAATTTAGCTTTATTGTACAAGCTAGCTTGCTTTTTTGGTTTCCACTAAAAATACAACAGCAAAAGTAAAAAATGCCGATTTCCAACATTTTCCTCGTTTACATGGAAACGCTTTTCCTCAAGTATCTTACGAATTCATTCTGCAGATACTGCCTTTTGCCTTCCCTGCAAATATAGTTGTAAAAGATTTTTTCTTTGTCATTGTTGCAAATATTAAATCTTGTATAGCATAGGGACTGAAATTTCTGTTTTAGGTTCTAACTGTTTGCATATATGTTTTTATTTTAATAGTTCAAGAATGTCTTAGGAGTGTAATGTTTTTCAGATATTTTTTTTTTTTAAGTATTCATCATTTAGACTAGCAATGAATTATGTTTACTCATACAACAGACTTCATGCCAATACCTATATAGGATAGCGCACCAATAACAGACAAGGTTCCAGCAACAGACAGGTGTAAATTTAGATTTAAATAAGAATTTTAAGTGGGTGAAACTGATGTTACTGTGACCCTTGAATACGGTGTAATCACCTAGTGTTATCAGAATGCATTTTATGAGCCTTTTGGTATTTATAAGCCAGTGGTGGAAGGTTATGAACAGCCACCAAGAGGTCTGCTGGTATTCTATGTTCATTTGAATTGAATAGGGTTTTAGTTCTAAAATTAAAGAACTTTTGCACATTTTGAAGAGAAAAAAGGAATTTTCTCGCTTACTCATCCTTTTTGTTACTGTCTATCATCATATTTTTTGGTGTCTGTTACTGGAGGGTAGGACCTTTTCTGAAATTGAGCAAATAAAAATAGGGTAAACTTATTCAGAAGATCCAGAAACAGTCAAACGTTAGATGAGATGTAGTTGCGTGAGAGAAAAATAGTTTAAAAATTCTAAATACATTAAGAGGATCAGAAAATCGAGTTAACCTGATAGCGATGTCTTAAGCATGTTTGTTACTGGTGCCGTTACCCTAACCTTTTTTTTTTTTAAGTTGCAGAAAACTCAAATATTGGCTGATAAAATTGATGAAACTCTTTCAAGAGCTGAACATTTAGGGATAAATGGCAATTTAGAAGAATCTTTGAAGTTGCTAGAGGAGGCTGAGAAGCTGAAAAAAGAAAAGGAAAAAGCTGAGGTAATTTCGTCTAAAATGTTTAGTTTAAATGTTTTCTTAATTGCCTTGCAACAGTATGATGATAAATAATTCATTTAATTAAAGTTTTTCATTAGTTTATTTACCTTTTTCAAGGCCCAAGAGTCATTTGCTATAATCACGCTCTATTTACTGTATGTCATTGTTGTACTGTATTTTAATCATTGCTGTTATTTTTTAATAACATACCACTCTTCAAAATAAAATATTAATTATTATTTTAATGTTCTATTCATTTCCAGGCAAACTATAGAAAATCATCTTCATCAACAGTGGTTCAACAACAGCTGAAACTTAGAGTGTGTGAAGTTTGCTCATCCTATCTGGGCATGAATGATAATGACAAAAGATTGGCAGATCATTTCAATGGAAAACTTCACCTTGGTTTCATGCACATCAGGGAAAAGCTTGAAGAATTAGAGGTTAGTAATTTTAAGTTTTTATTGTTTTTATTACAGTGAAACTTCGATTAGTCAAACTTTGATGAGCTGAAACCTTCGATAAGCCAAAGTGAATATTTATTCCTGTTTAACTGAATGGCATAGGCGGATTTAGGACTAAGTTTCTGGGGGGGGGGCAGGATCTTTTTTGAGCAACATTTTTAATTTCCCCCCCCCCCCCCCCCCATGTTTTGGTCTGTTTTCCTGTGATGAATAAGGCCATGCTTTACCTTTTTTTTGTGTGTGTGTCGTTTTCATTAATGTGTTTTCATGCTGTCCTTTTTGAATTGACCTTAAGAGAGGTGACTGGTATCAAGACTGACGCAGGGCTCCCTTTTAAGTTGGATATAGAATATCTCCAATTGTAGGGGGTCCGGGGGTTTCTCCCCCGGAGGATATTTTGTAAAATGGATGTAAAATTTTGCATTTTGAAGCCTTATAAGGGTTAATTGGATAGACGAAAATCTCAGGAAAATATAGACAAATTTTTTTTAAAAAAATTTTTATGATTTAAATGTGCTTTGTGATGTAAGTTAATACTTTAAAAGAAATGGTATACAGATTTAGAAAATAAGTAACATGAGAGTAACATACTACTTATTTGAACAATTCATAATTTATACACTTCATAAGAAATAAAATTGAAGCGCACTTTGCTTAGGAGTTTCAAAGACTTGTCTAATCATTTTCAAGGTTTAGTTGGTTAGATTGGGTGTTTTGGCACAAGAGCCCTAGTAGGTTATACTACGCCAATTCTTTTCAAGGTTTTTAGAACATTTAATAATTTAAGGCAACTTATTTGCACTTTCCAGTCTCTGAAATTGAGTACTAGGTTATACAGTTGTACAGTATTGTTCAAACTTCTTTAAAAAAAACAACTATTTTAAGTTTAAAAGAAAAAATAAACTATAGAATTCTCATTATAATAACCTTTTTTTAAATTATAAGCAGTGCAGAAAACGAAAAGGAATGGAGGTAGTGTATCATTTTTTTTCTGGGCTAAGCAGATTAACAATATGCAGTAGAAACAAGATAAAAGCAATCGATACAAAAAAATTTCCAAAATACTGCATTCGGGATTAAAAAAATAGCAAGATGTGAAACATGTGAGTCAGAAAAATTTATTTCAAGCAATATATTACGAACATAAGAACCATGATTTGTACTTTTTTGATGCAGGATGTAGCAAGGAGTTGAATTTGACATATTTTGGCATTCCTCCCCCTATCATTTGTTAGAAATTTTAAATTTTAAGGTTTGTAGCCACACGTTTCCAAATATTTAAGGCTTTCAAGCTCTTGAAAATGAAATTAGTTTTTTCACGCACTTTCCATTTTTTAAGGAGCGAATGATGCATTTTTTTTTGCGAGTTACGGACCCACTTCAAAGTAGTGGCCCTCAGCTATAGCTTGTTTATCTTATAGGCAAATCCTTCCCTGTATGTAATTCACTCTTACCTGCAGATTTTTGTAATTTTTATGAAAATTCGTCAGTTTTTACAGTTAAAGGATTTTTACAATTTTACCAATCTGAACATGTGAATTCAGAAGGTTCTTCAAAATCTTTCGTCTGTAACAACACAAAATATCTAGTTTTTGAAATCATGCAAATTGAAAATAAACATTCTGAAAAGAAAGAAAACAAATTATAACGAGTAGATTGTTCTGTTAGTGCAAATGGGGGAGGAGGGTTTCCTTTGTTTTAGGTTCTAATTTGTAAAAATAATCCTCAATTATTATAAGTGTTACAGCTGAATGCATAGCTCGTTTGGCCTATATTTCCATTTATATACTTGCCCAAATGGTTTTCAGTCAAATAGTGAATTTAGACATATTTTCAGCACCCCAGTGACAGCTGTACTATTTGTATTTAATGTTTTTTTTTTATTTCTCCCATCAGAAAAGGACATTCGCTAATCTCTTCATTTTCATTGAACTATTCAAAAAAAAATTTTTTTTTTGGTCTTAAGATTTTGGAAGATGTAATGTTACTATATGAAGTCCTCCCAAAACTGGGGAGCATTGCCCTCTATGCCCCCCCCCTCCTATAAATCCTCCCATGCCATGTTGAACTTTTCAAAAAAGAAAAAAAAATAATTTTTTTAAATTTTTTTTGGAAGATGTGTTGTTAGTACATAAAGTCCTCCCAAAACTGGGGAGGGGGGCATTGTCCCCCTCTGCCCCCCCATAAATCCGCCCATGCTGAATGGAGAACTAATGTTATTTATTTTATGACTGTCATCAAAGTTTCCTTGTTAACTTAACTCTATAAGTCAAAAATTTTCCTTTTTTTTTTCTTCTCACCAAAAAGTATGAACAAAATGAAAGAATTTGGCACTATTGCATTGCATTAAAATGTCTAGAAAAAATGGATCAAATTAATCTCTGAAGCTGATCATTAGCACATAATTTGGCAAGTGTTTTTTTTTTTTTTTTTTTTTGAGCAATCACGATTGCTTATTGCTTTTATTTGACTGTTTTTGATGTCCTATCATTTTTCCCACCGCCACCCTCCACCATTTATTTGGTTCATTTACCAATTTTCAATCTGTGGGGCGCCCGCGCCCCCTAGGGGTGCAATATCTGCATTTTATGAGTGTCCCTCTAGATTTAGGGAAGTTTTGGAACTGGGTGCAAAAGAAAGACATTTAAAAAAAAAAAATACGTCATTAACGCGCGTCATTAACCTCAACCAGTGAGGAGTGGCGCGCGTCTGCTAAGGGGCGCAATATCATGAGAATTGCCCGTTCTCAACAGCGGATACAGAAATTTTTCAAATGAGGAGCGATTGATTTTAATCATTCAACCTTTACTACGAATCCTGGTTACACATGTTCATAACACAGGTCTTCAATTCTGAGTCATTTCCGCTTGAGAACTCTGACCCCCCACCCCATTTACCGATTATTATCGAAGATCATCTAAAATTGCATTTTTTAACATTCAGTAGTAAGAAAAACTGCGCGGGAGGTCCTCATAGCGGGGGAGCCTTTATCCTCCCAACATCATCCAAGAGCGTCAAAAATTCCATTATTGACTTCAATTTCTAAAAATTTCTGGGAGAGAGATCAGAATTTCATTTCTTCGTTTATCGTTAAAGATGGCTTGCGATTGTGTTTTTCATTTATGATTTTAGTTTTCAAAAATGTCCGAGGGAAGGGGCAAACCTCTCCCCTCTCTGCCATCACCGAAGACCGTCAAAAATTGCGTTTTTGAAACTTCAATTTCGAAAAATGTTCTCTAGTAAGTTCCAAATCCAAACCCTTCCACTAACGCCTAACGTCATCAAAGAGATACTACAATTACGTCTTAGAATTTTATTTTCGACAAAATTTCCAAGGGAGAGCCTCCTAACCTCTCTTTGCGAAGCATCATCGAAGATCGTCTGAAATTGCGTTCATAAAACTTTTTCAAAAAAAAAAATACACATAAACCTCATTCTTTCCTTCAACATTACAAAAGATAGTTTACAATTGCGTTTTTATGACTTAAGTTTTGAAAAATATCTACAAGTAGGGGGTTTGGAGATGAAAACACCGCTCAGAGCCATTGGTTTTAATATAAATGCCAATTCTAATACAGTAGTTTATGCACATCGGCCCTGTAAAATCTTTGCATCTCTGCATGGTGCTCTTTTAAAGCATTTTAGTTATGCAATTATTTTGAGAGTAGGAGCGAGTGGTAATGAATATCAGGCCATTACTAGTTTCTATAGTTGTACTTTTAAAAAAAAGGTATGTTTTTGGATGAATAGCAATACAAAAAAGGAATTCAGTCATGAAGGGGAAACTTGATTTTAAAAATTGGGTAAATCAAGAAATATTATAATTTATCAAAAATGAAAATTAATAAAGAGTAATGAAGAATTTAGTGCGGATATAACATGAGACATGACATTAGTGATTAATTGATTTCAGTCCTCAAAATCAAAAGATTATTCGAATTATGTTTACGCATTTGTTTTGTACTTATAGGATTGCTTGTTTTTTTTTTTTTTTTTTTTTTTTTTTTTTTTTTTTTTTTTTTTTTTTTTTTTTTTTTGCATCTCACATCTCAAATGTCAAATTTTATACGAATTATGCATTTGTAATGAAATTGACTTATGTATGCTATAAAGTAACTGCTACCATGAAAATGATTTAAAATATCATTTTTTTTTCTTAATGTTTGCAAGACATATTTTTTATAAATAAAACATAAGTAATACCTAGAGTCCTTAAAATCTATTTTTAAAGTCTGATTTTTTTTTTTCAAATCCTATATTTATTTATTTATTTATTAGTAACATGATCATGTCATAGCAAATATCTTGGAGGAAAATACAACCAATCGAACTCTAACTTATCCAGTGCACCTGATCGCCTTTTTGCAATACGTAATAAATAATATCATTTTAATAACACTGAAAATATTGGGAAAAGCTTGAAATTAAATCATTTGAGAAATCATTTTTTTATGTATGGATATACATTTTAAAATTACTATTATTGTTTGTGACCATTATAAGGAATAAATGAGTTGATTTGATTAATCAATAAAACTTTTGCAAGAAAACTCAAAGATTTCAGTTTAAAAGAAGAACAAATAAATTTCTTGACCATGTCCAATTTCCCCTTGCCTCCTTTTTTCATTTAAGAATTCCTTATTTTTTTTTAAAGTAAAATTAAAATTACAAGTTTTTTGTTAGCATAAGAAAACAAGAGGGTTTTTCGTAATGATATTTTTTCTTCCACATTCTTAAATCAGGATTTAATTTCTGAAAATTCATTTCAGAAATTCTCGCTGTCCAAAGTGTTATATTTTTTAAAGTATATATATAGCAAAAAACGAACATTTTAAACGTTTCTATTCATTTTCATGGCATTGTTGTCTTAAAGTTTCGAGAACTTTTTGAGTGTCAGATTTTGTTTTTGAAAACTGGCGCGACCGACCTAGATAGAGCCGTCGTAAAAACTACCAATCATATTAAAAAACAAAGGGACGATGAAAAAAAAAAAGTTCAAGGACAGGCTTGATCTTAGTAGTTTTTACTTTTTAAAATAATAGTTTTCAATTGATAACACAAGACCTTTCAACTTATCTGAGTACGTTGTTTTTTTAACCATATGTATTTTCGAAAATTTTGCAATATCATTTGTCATTTCGCAGCACATAGATCATAATGCCATTAATTATGAATCATAGATTGTAATTCTATAATTTAAGATTACACATGAAGGAAAATATTTTCGCAATAAAAAGAAAATGAAAACTGAAACGAGTAACCTACTGTTGAAAAGATCCTTGACTTAATATATCCAACTTTGCTGCCGCTTCAAAATTACTTGTTCACTAATGCAAAAATCTGATCCAAATGACTCTTCGATTCATGTAAGTAACGGCAATTGGACCTCTGTAGTCTAACTGCATAAAATTTATGATAGTTGTCCTCCCTTGTCCAACAGAAATCCACTGCTATGAATCCCCCAGGACCCAAGCATCGCAGATCCTTATCGATATAAAGCATCTTAAAAGGTGTTATTTAAAGCCATAAAAGAAGTGTGTGGTCTACATGTATGCTCCCTTTTTTCTGCTTACCAAAAGATAGTTAGTCAAAAGCTCTTGCACAGTACAAGAATGCTTCGAAAGACCCTCATAAAATGCTTTAATGGTTAGAATCTTTAGCTTTTATTCTGTGAAAAAAAAAAGTGCTGTTTATTTTTTAGGCTTTATACTATCCTGATATGTAAAAACTAACTGCAGATAGAAAACGAATAAGGTTACTTCGATATTTCTCACATTCCATTTCTAATATACGTAGTCTTTCTTGACTCTTATTAATATTTTGTAATACCAGTAGCGTACCTAGTATGGGTGACACTCAGAGCGGTAATTAGTGATGTGTCACCCTTCCCCCCTCTCCCTCTAAAGGCAAAAAAAAAAAATTTAAATTCTATGTAAACATGAAAAATATTACAATTTTCAGAAACAACTGTATTTGTGATTTGTGAAAAACAAAATTTTATGTGGGATAATATACATAAGGCAAATAAAAACTATGAATGCTTTTTATGTAACTTACCCAAGACACATGTGTGCGTCAAGAGATCAAAAAAGTAAGGGGATCTGTGAAATTGTTGGCCTCGTAATTACTTTGAACTTATTTTACTCACATGGAAAGCTAATGGGTTTTCAGTTTTTTTGTTATAAGCGGTCACTACTAGGTCTAAGTATTGACAATATGAACCTAATTCTGAGTATAGTAGTACGTATTGATTCCATGGTGTGGGGTGGGAAATATTGGGGTACGGGCGGACCTATCCCCTGTAAAATTTTTCAAATTAGAAGTCTTAAAAAATGCATTTCAGCTTCATTTTTATCAAAAACTTGTAATTCCACTTTGGGTATCACCCCCCCCCCCCCCAGACAGTCAAACCCAAGGCGGACCCCCCCCCTCCCCTTCGCGACGTCACAAGTAATAGCTTTGCGTTTTACTTATTAACAACATCGTTATACATTCCTTCTTCAAACTCAAACTTCGTTCCGCTCATAATGAATTGCATTGTTTCATTGATGCAAAGTTTATCAATAATAACCTTCACGAGTCAACAGGATAGCGAGGGGTGGGGGGGCGCGGTATCGAGCTTCATCTGAGGGAAACACAGATGAAAAAACTTCCCAAAACGATATAAAGGCAGCATAAAAATGTAATAATATTGTGATTTTTATGCAGGAATTCAAATAATAATATTTTTAAGGTAGTATTGTAGCTTTTTTTTTACATAAGGGGCGACAACCGCCCACCGCCAAGGGCAATGACGAACCTCCTCCAAATGCTACGCAGCGCTCCCCCTCCCGAGAACTTGACCCCCAAAATGAGATTTAAAAAAATCTCTTAAGTTAACTCAGTTAAGTAACTTAAGTTCTCCTAACAATTTCAATGCCGAAGGTTATGCCATGACCCCCTTCCTTTGTACACACATCTGGCTAAAAAGACAGTGAAAGAATTAAATCCAAATAAAAAAAACTGGAATATGTTTTGAACACAAAGATCTTGAACTTGTAATGATTTTGATTGACAAAACTTAGTTTAAAATCGAAAAATGTTTTATCTCTAAAATTTTTCGGCATCTTTATTGTGTTTAGTCCAGTAATTCCTCAAATGTGCCCAGGGGAGCCCTGCAGTCCTCCTAGGACCACATCGAAAATTAACTATTTTTTCTCAATTAATTTAGACTTATTATTTGTGAAACTTTTTTTTTTTTTTTTACAGGATAAATAAGGGCTATTCAATGCAGATACACGACTCGTATTTATTTTTGACTGCCAGTTACAAGTCATACTTTTATTTTGGGAAGGGCGCCATGCGAATATCTTAGTTCCAAAAAGGGCGCCATGACTCCAAAATCTAGGAATCACCGTGCAGTCTTGTCCTAAAAGTTATTTTGTGAAGTGACAAAAAATACGACATCTGACTTCTGTCATCGTGTTCATCCATCCACTAAATTATTGCTTTTATGCGGCTTATTTCGACATTACACTATTTTTAATGCGCAGATTTCAAAAATTAACATTATTTGTCTTCTTGCTTCTATTGCACTCATAGTCGTTACCAGAACAGGGAGTCATGCTATTCGCTCTTTTACAGCAACTTAAGTACAGTCAATAAATCAAACCATTCTCGTATTCTTGACTATAGATATGTGCTGTCACTTTCACCCTCACATCCCTTTTTTATTGGGGAAACACCATGGGTCCGCTTTTGTCCTCAGAATTGAAAACTTGGAGCAAAAGATAAGCCACAAACGATGCCCTGGGAGCAGACCGTTTATGAAACGCGAGGGGACTAATTGCCTTTATTGGGGGCAATAAAAGGGAACGTCTATATAAATAAGAAGACCATTGCTTTTGCATGTGAAAATATTCACATGCAAAATCACTTCTTTGTTCCACATAATTTATTTCCATTTTGCTAAAACATTCTTTCGAAAAATAAGAAAAGAACAGAAGGGCGCCTTTCGAGGGGGCGCACCGGGAAAAGTCCCGGTCAAGTCTATGGCAAGTCCGGGCCTGGTACAAGGTACAATCTTCAAAAGATTCTGAGTAACTGAATCTGTTTTCGTGTCAACAGGCATTAGACCTTGCGTTCTGCGTTCCCAACCCCATTTCTCTGGATCAATTATGTTGCCCAACCAACTTTGAATTTGGTGGTAGCACCGATATGAGTGATACCTTCCAGCACCCCCCCCGCCCCGAAAGTTGGAGGTAGCCCTGCAAGATTTATTTTGGCCCTGTATACTAGTTTTATAAAAAGATTAAATCTCAAAGTATCCAAAGATAGATTCAAATACTTTAAGTCACCTGTGTATAATATTTTCAAAATGCTTTCTCCAGCTGCAGCTACGGCATTATGATGACTGATTGGGTTCATAAATACTCCAATAGCTTCCTTAATTTCAGGAGTTTTTTTTTTTTTTTTTTGACTATGTTGCACACCTTAATTTTCCCTTGGCCAAAGATTGCCGAAATCATATCACACCGACTAAATGCATGGATGAAAAGAATATTGCTGGGGTTAAACTTAAAGGATTTAGTGGGGGAAAAAAACAAATCACAAGCATTCTCTCTTCCAGGTTTTAAAAAGAACAAGTTGCTGAAAGGCTGTCCTAAAGCTGTCATCAGCACCAACAGATTTATATCCTCTCGCCCACTATAACAACCTTTTCAATTTCCTTCGCCTTTGAAAGAACAGTAAGTAAGTCGGCATCTTCTTGAGTCTGCCTGACTTCAATGCCACACTCTTCGAAATACATATGTCTCAAGAAGTTGAATAAGACGATTCTTGTTGTTATAATTTCTCAGAAATCTTTCTTGAGGAATTCAGTTAACATGTTAGGTTCAACCATTACTTCAAGGGAAGAGATTGATTGCTCACTGATATAGCATTTGTGACAGGCAGTGTGAATTGTCACTTCTTTTAAGTCCTACGAGGAACGCTGATGTTCTTCATTTTGACGTTTTGCGCTGCATCTTTGAAGATTTTCTATTCCTTTCTCCTTGACAATCTTTATTTCGCGTTCATTCAAACTGGTTTCGCAGATTTAAAAAAAAAAAAACCTTGGTCAGGCGTAATCATTTCTAGGGGAAAAAATCATAATACAGAACACACAAATTGATAAAACATACTCTCGCTCGAACTCTGAAATGACCAACATGAGTAGCTATTGAGTCGATACATCGCATTTGTAAAAAAAAAAGGGGGGGAGGGATAGAATGAAGGTGTTTTGCTTAAGTTAAAGGGAGCAGAAACATTTACCCTCAACTGCGAAAGACAAATGATTTCCAAGGTCAGATTGCCGGCGTTTCTCCTTTTTTCCTCCGTTATCCGATGCGCTTTCATGCACTTCGCTGAGGGGTTCAGGAAAAGTGTGACTTTCAAGAAGCTGTAACTCGCTTGCTTTTCATGCTACAAAAATGTTGTAATGACAAAAGTTGGGGGAAATTTAATCCTCTTTAACATTTGTATTGGAAGTTTTTTTGTAATTTTAACCATTTTTGAGATATTTTGAAAATAATACAAAAAGTCACAAATTTTGGGGGCTTTTCGGCCCCCAAAACTTCTCCCGAAGTCTTTCGTGTTGGATAACTTGGTTTTTTCATATTGGCACTAATGTATACAAATTAAAAAAAAAAAATCTTTGACCCCATTTTTTGTAAGGCAAGCCCGTTTTTTTCTACCTATTGACTGGACTATCTCCTTAATATCTTCAGATTGTCAAAAATTTCGTTTTTGGAGCTTCAATTTTGAAGCATTGGCTGGGGGGTGCTAATCGACTCAAAAAATCGGTATTCTAGTAGTTCAATAATTCTTGGCTTTCTAGGACTTTTTTACCGTTTGATAATAGCCTATTTGCATCGGTGACATTTCTTAAACCACAGTATTTCTTTAACATTCACAAGTGCAGTCTATAGTCACGTTTTTAAGCCATAAACTTCAAAAAAATTCTGGGGAGGGCCCAAACATTTGCTTCCTTTAACATTACCAAAGATCATCTCCTAGTTTTGACTTCCCAACGGTCCTGTTAGTTTTTGTATGTGTGTTGTATATTACATATATACTATCTGTCTGGGGGAATTTTTAAAGTGCTCTCCCCCCCCCCTTTTAAACGAAAAAGAAAAAACTATTTTCAATTTGTGCACCTACTCTTCTTGGAACTTCAGATGGAATGCAATCGCGTTTTTAAGACTACAATTTTGAATTATTTTCGAAGAATCCCCCCCATCCTCCTTCCGCTAACTTCATCGAAGATCGACTGAAATTGCGTTAATGGGAGGTGGACAATCCCTCAAATTATCACCGCCATCGTCTTTCCCTTGCATCCGTGCTTGCATTTATGCATTTTGTCATTTAAACAATTGTTTCTACTGAATACGTTATGCGTATCAATTACTCTTATTGCAATAACATATCACAATACCTTGTTCTAAGTTTTTTTTTTTTTTTTTTTTTTGCTGGGGCGAGTGAGGAGGGGGAGGGGGGCACCACAAATTAACGTCCTAGGTGTCACCCGTTCTGGGAACTCCACTATAAAATCCCATTATGTACTACATTAGTTTATTTAAATTATTTTTCGCTTCCAGTAGCAATACATTTTTACGTAATATTTTTTTCCCTAGCGGGAGAATAGTTGAATGTTCCAAAGTAAAGACGATGTGGGTAACAAACAAAAATGTGATTTTTCTTCTTTGTAATTCATTTGGTGAGGAGGGGGGAGGGGCGCCAGGTGTGTGGGGGCGCCGAAATTGGAAAAAAAAGTGCCCCCTCCTGAGCCGAATCCTGAATCCTGATGGGCTATAATTCTCCAGCATAAAGCAATAAAGAGAATAGCCCAAGTTTTGCAAAGAATAATGATAATTCAAAGCTATTAAATTAGCAAAGTGTAATACGCGATTAGAGTAGTCAAACTATTAAATAGAAATTTATCTTCTGCTGCATGAAGAATCTTATATTAAGTGACGAAAAGTCATTCTTTAAAAATATCATTTATTAAACAATTAACAATTGTAAAAGATAAAATGAGAAAATAATAAAGTAACTTGAAGAATCAATAACTCAAAGCCATACGCAAAATTAAAGTATAATCATGAGCTTTGTAGACCTATTATATCTATTTACTAATTCTATTAAATATTACCGAATGTTCCATTGAAGAGGTTTTCATGATCTCTATTCATAGATCTCTAATACTAACATTTCAATAATGCATCACGAACACTAAGTTCGGCGAGTTCTAGTAGTATCTATTAAATCACATCTAACTATCGATCAGAAAACTAACTTCCTATTAATCCATTCTAAAAACTGTGAATGGCTATCTCGATGGCTGAAAAACCAAGAGCCGAAAACCCCCAACTGCAACCTGCAAGTTGGCAAACTAAAACATCTATCGTAGATGCGAGGAGTGAAAAAGAAAAAGAGTCATATCACACGAGCGTATAAATACTGCTTTCCCAATTAGCATAACGCGTCATCTCAAGTTCGACACGTGCGGAAAAGACGTGTGCAAAAAGCTTCGAGAATGTCTGAGGACGAGTGACGTCATCTGACCTTCAATTCGCCGGGAAGCGAAAACAGATTCACTCATTGTTTACGTTTTCATCTGAAGTTGAAGTACGCGAGAAGAATCGCTTGTCAAAGCGAAAAGGATATTACAACGCGAACATGCTAACATGCATAGTAAGTTTACAATTAAATAGCTTTAGTTTGTAAATGATGAGATACATATAATTAAATAATAACATTGTACTTAGGATAAACTTAGTGTTTATCAATGTCCCCCCATCTCATTATCTTACAAATTAAATATAAATTCAATAAATTAAAAATAAATTCATATGGCTTCAAGTTTTACATATAAATTCTTTTACAACAATATTAGTAGAAATTAGAAACACGAAAAGTATTTTTCATTGGGAATAAATACAGTAACCCATCGAACTTCAAATTTTCACAAGAATTGTAGAAAAAATTTTCTTCATCATTCATCATTGATTGAAAAATTGGGTAGACAGTCCTGTGAAATGTCCTAAGAAAATACAGTCCTTCCATAGATACACACTCAATCTGAAAATAGTTACAACATACAACAAGTAACTGTTAAAATCAGCACAAGATGTATAAGCACTTATAAATTTTGAGTTGTATAAACACATTGAAAGAAAAAAAATTTATGTTTTGACTTCTTAAATACGTGAAAACAATGCGTTAAGTTATACATTTATGATTTGTAAAAAAAATTTCAATAAATTTAGACAATTCAATGCGAGTCATTGGTTTTGTAAATATGTCCGACAAATTATCTTTACTTCTGACATATTTAATGTTAAAAACATCTTTATATATTAAATCTCTAATGAAAAACAATTTAACATCGATGTGTTTACTTCTGTGATTTTCAACTGATGATTTTACAAATTGAATAGCAGCTTGATTATCAACAAATAGCGAGGATTTTACTTTAGATTTTACAGTTTTAGTTTCAATACATTCATTCAAAATCCTATCAAACCATATCAATTCTTTGACAGTTTCAGTCATTGCGACAAATTCTGCCTCCATAGTTGAAAGACTTACACATTTTTCTTTAAAAGTGCGCCATTCTATGGGCGAATTATCAAGCAAGATAAGTTGACCTCCGACAGATGTTCGGTCATCTCTATTTGAAGCGAAATCTGCATCAGTATAAGCAATGATTTGGATTTTGTTACAATTTAATTTCAATTTTAAATTCTTTGTATTAGAAACATAACCAAGTAATCTTAATAATCCGTTCCAATGGGTAATACCGGGATTACTTTGAAATTGACTGAAAATGTTAATTGCATAAGATATATCCGGTCTAGTTCGATTTGCAATAAAACTTAAGCATCCTAATAGATTTCTATATGGTAATTTACTCATTTCTTTGATTTCAACGTCATTTTTCGGACAATCTTTAGTTGAGTAGACACAACCTTTACTAATTGGTAATGACGAGATAGAAAAATTATATTTACTAAATCTTTTACATACTTCTTCAATATAATTAGTTTGATGTAGATGAAAGCCATTTTCGCCTTCTTCAAATTCTACACCTAGTAGTTTTCTCGTCTTACCTAATACTTTTAAGTCAAAATGTTTACTTAATAATTTTAAACAATTTTTAATATCACAGTCCTTTTTACCAAAAATAACGATGTCATCAACATATAATAGCAAAATTACACTAGAATTATAAAATACACAATTGCAACATGAAAATTTGTTAAATCCTAATTTTGACAAAACATTGAAAATTTCATTGTACCACAGACGTCCACTTTGATGTAATCCATAAATTGCCTTATTTAATTTGCAATATAAATTTTCCTTTCCTTTTTCAACAAAACCTGGGGGTTGACACATATATATTTGTTCGTCAATTGGGGCATACAGATAGGCATTTTTTACATCACATTGAACATTTGACCATTTTAAACATACTACTAATAATGTAAAGAAAAACCGAATCATACCAAATTGAACTACTGGGGAAAAGGTATCTTCGAAATTTAATCCTTTAATTTGAGCAAAACCCTGAGCACAAAGCCGTGTTTTGAATCTTATAATATCCCCCTGTTCGTTTTTCTTAAGTGTATAAACCCAGCGACTCCCAACTGGAGTGGTATTTGCTGGTAATTTGGCCAAAGTCCAGACATTTCTATCATGCATACATTGGATCTCAGACTTCATTGCATCATGCCATTTTTCCCGCTCTGTTGACTTAAGAGTCTGTTTATAAGTGCGTGGAATTTTAATATCATTTTCTAGTCAAGATTCTGTTATACTTGAACTAGAATTATGGCTTGCAATTTCCCCCTGAAAGGTATCTTTCCCTTGAAAATTAAATAAGGATGGTTCAAAAACAAGATTTAATTTATCACAATATTTTCTTACATCATGAACAGATCTTAACCTTTTAGATTGACCCTTTTCAAAATAATATATGTCATTTCTTGACCCATCGGGTCTTGGAACAATTTTTCTGACCCATGTTGGATTCCTTATGATCCTGGACTTGTCATCGTCTGACGTATCCCCCTCAGTATCTGAATCACTATTTGAATCTGAATCACTATGAATGTTAGATTCTCTGTTAGAGATTTCTGGCACGTCAACGTCAGATTGACTCTGCTCCTCCTCAGTTTCAACATCCGTATCATTATCGAGTGGACGAGAGGTTAGAGGCCATGATAAAGTATTATTATCCAACTTAGAATGAAAATGGTCTTTGTAAAAATGACCTTCTTTAAAAGAAACATTAATGGATTCAATTACCGCGTTAGTATCAGGTATCCAGATACGATAACCTTTGGTACTAAACGCATATCCAATCATAATACCTTTTTGGGCTTTAGCATCCAATTTGTTTCTACGTTGTCGTGGAGTGCCCACGAATGAAATTGTGCCGAAAGGCTTAAGATGTTTTACGGATGGTTTATTACCGCCATATAGTTCAAATGGAGTTTTGTCCTGATTGGAGTGACATACCCTGTTCCAAGTGTATGCAAAATACAACATTGCATCTGGCCAGAATTCTTTTGGCAAACCACTTTCTATTAACAAGACACGGGTACAATCAGCGACAATTCTGTTATAATTCTCCGCGGAACCATTTTGTTCTGGCGTGTAATAATTAGTAAGTTCATGTTTAATACCAAGCTTTTCACAAAAATTATCCAAATTATGATTAACAAATTCCTTACCATTATCTGTTCTAATAGCTTTTACTTTCTTATCTAAAAATCTTTCAGCTCTAGTAATATGCTTTTTGAAAATTTCTGCGACCTGACCCTTTGATTTAATGGGATACAAAGATGCGCGTCGAGAAAAGTCATCAATGATAGATAAGTAAAATTTTTCACCATTTTTACCAGTTACATTGCAAGGGCCCCATACATCAGCATGTAAAAGCTCTAATGGGTATTTACTACGTTTTTCAGTCAACGGCTTGAAACTGACTCTTTTAAATTTACCAATTTTACAGTCGTCACACTGAATTTTAGAATTTTTAAACTTTGGTAAACCCCTTGCTCCCTGCAATTTACTAGTTTTCTTAATACTATCAATATTGACATGCGCCAAGCGCTTATGCCAAGTTTCTAAATCTTCAACATGACTAGATTCAGAATTAAAATGACTAGAATTTAAAGGAATTTGATTTGACTTTTTAGAATTTACAATATATACACCATTCTTAAGTTTTGCTTTTAAAATTAGACCTTCTTTGTCAGAAACTTCCACAAAACCATTCCCCCCCTTTAAATTTAGCTCCTCCTTTGTCGAATTTTGTACCAGATAACAAATTCCGCCTTAATTGCGGGGAATACAGAACATCTTTCAGAACTACAGACCTTTTTCCAAATCTTACTTTAATATCTCCTTTCCCTTCAATCGGGAAGGTCTGATTTTTGATGGCAACAGCCATTTTACTATTTTTTAAAGGTGTAAAAGTTCTAAACCAGTCTCTGTTTCCAGAAAAATGATCACTGGCAGCAGTATCAAAAAGCCATACAGAGGGCTTTTCCTCTACATGGTTTAAGTTAGCTTCACAAATAAAAAAGTTCTTGTACTCACATCGGGTGCTTGAAGGTGAACGATTCCTCTCCCTTGAAAAATGTCGTTTCCTCCTGTATGGGCTCCGTCCTCTTCTATTGGTTCTGTCCTGGGATCCTTGACTTTTCCTGTTCTGGGCTGAAGAATTCCGATATAGTCGTGGACAATTTCTTTTCAAGTGTCCAGGCTGCTTACAATAGTAACACAACCTTTTTGTGGTTTCAACATAAGCGACTTCTGATTTAGTATTTAAATTTTCACGAAGTGCTAGACGTCCTTCTTCTACTATTAGATCAACTATAATTTCTTCAAATTTAAAAGTTGCATCTGGTCTGATTAATATCGATTGTGTTATATGGTCAAATTCTATAGGTAAGTTTTGTAACAATTGAAAAATTAGAAAATCTTCAGGGAAATCTTTGTGTACAATTTTTATCTTCTCGTAAATGCGTCTTAAGCGGGCTGCGTATAGGTTTAATTTTTCTCTCGATTCTATTTTGCAATTATTTAACTCTGCGTACAGTTGCATCTGAATGCAGCGGTTTTCCGGGAAGAAGTGATCTTTGAGCTTTCGCCAAGATAAGGTAGGTTCTTCTATATTTTCAATTATCTTTTTAAATTCTTGTTCGATGTTAAGAAAAATTAACGATAGGGCAAGTCTCTTGCGGTAGAGAAAATCTTTGATATCTCGCTTAGTGACGTCAGAGTCTTTTGAAATTACGGGAAGTTCTTCGGAACCAATGACAATATCCCAGCAATCTTTTTCCATAAGTAGGAATTTGACATTTACCGCCCATTCGGTGTAGTTGTTGCTATTCAATTTTTCTATGGTGTAAGTAGGACCTGCCATTTCCAAAAAAAATTTCAAATTTTTCTTAAATTTTAACTAGAATAGTCAAAGATGTCGACTCTCGGATCCATCGATTCATTTTGTAAATTAGTGAACGGTCCCCCCCCGTCACTAACTATCATAGAAAACTTGAAGAAAGGTAATCTCTTGAAAAAAAGTTCAAATTTGGAAAAATTCATCAAATCTTGAATAAACCTGTATAAAAAGTTCAATTATCTTGCAAAAAATTCTTCCTAATCTTCTTTTAAATCTTGACACTTGAAAAAGGAATTAAATTTCCGATAATCTGACTTCAGACAACAGCATTATATTTCATCTCGTATTTGACCAACTCTATAATCTGGGCTACCATAACCATTGATGGGCTATAATTCTCCAGCATAAAGCAATAAAGAAAATAGCCCAAGTTTTGCAAAGAATAATGATAATTCAAAGCTATTAAATTAGCAAAGTGTAATACGCGATTAGAGTAGTCAAACTATTAAATAGAAATTTATCTTCTGCTGCATGAAGAATCTTATATTAAGTGACGAAAAGTCATTCTTTAAAAATATCAACTATTTATTAAGCAATTAACAATTGTAAAAGATAAAATGAGAAAATAATAAAGTAACTTGAAGAATCAATAACTCAAAGCCATACGCAAAATTAAAGTATAATCATGAGCTTTGTAGACCTATTATATCTATTTACTAATTCTATTAAATATTACCGAATGTTCCATTGAAGAGGTTTTCATGATCTCTATTCATAGATCTCTAATACTAACATTTCAATAATGCATCACGAACACTAAGTTCGGCGAGTTCTAGTAGTATCTATTAAATCACATCTAACTATCGATCAGAAAACTAACTTCCTATTAATCCATTCTAAAAACTGTGAATGGCTATCTCGATGGCTGAAAAACCAAGAGCCGAAAACCCCCAACTGCAACCTGCAAGTTGGCAAACTAAAACATCTATCGTAGATGCGAGGAGTGAAAAAGAAAAAGAGTCATATCACACGAGCGTATAAATACTGCTTTCCCAATTAGCATAACGCGTCATCTCAAGTTCGACACGTGCGGAAAAGACGTGTGCAAAAAGCTTCGAGAATGTCTGAGAACGAGTGACGTCATCCGACCTTCAATTCGCCGGGAAGCGAAAACAGATTCACTCATTGTTTACGTTTTCATCTGAAGTTGAAGTACGCGGGAAGAATCGCTTGTCAAAGCGAAAAGGATATTACAACGCGAACATGCTAACATGCATAGTAAGTTTACAATTAAATAGCTTTAGTTTGTAAATGATGAGATGCATATAATTAAATAATAACATTGTACTTAGGATAAACTTAGTGTTTATCAGATCCGCGCCTGCATGGGGGAAACCAAAGCTTTGATTTAGTACAGCCTGAAAATGGGATTTAAAAAATGACAGAGGGGATGTGTAAATTTGAGATTGTGGAGTAATTCCACTTTTAGTAAAAACAAGGAAGGGAGGGTTATCTACTATTTTTGGAATTTTGCGGTATTCTATGAAGCTGCTGGTCTTTCCATGACTGGCTTTTTTCTTTCGTTGTTATAGAAAAGCTGATGTTTGTTGTGTCTCCCCTTCTCTATTCTGTGGCGCTACTGTTGCACCTTCTCTATGTACTATAACTTCTATGTTGTGCTTCCGGAACGCAGAGCAGCGCCATGTTTAATACTGTACATACGTGTATATTGTAATAAAGCAAATTAAGTTTCTATCATATTTGTGCTATGAAGTAACGTTGCCTTTTCAATTCTCTGATGGTCACCACACGTTTCATTGATTCCTGAACGTTTAGGATTAAACTTTGAAATAGACTAAGATAATATTCAAAATTTTAAGCTACCAAGTGAAAGTTAAATTTATTCGATTGTAGCTTAGCAAAGAAGAGGGAAATTTCATTGAAGTTTGATTTACCTCTAAGTTTTCAACAATTCATAAAATTATTAAAAATGTTTCAATTGGCAGTGCTCTTTCTTTGATGCTTTAAAAGTATACAAGAACTATTTAATGAAAGAACAAATTTCAAACGTTTGATAATAAAAAAAAAAAAAATTTAAATATGTTCTTTTTCCTGGTAAGAAAAAATAGTTACATCCAACATATAAAGTTATAAATTTGTTTTCCAACCTATTCAAACTCTTGAATTCATAGCATCATATTACACTTTAACTATGCCAAGTATATATTGTAGCCTCAGAAAAACAGTAAGCATCTAATTCCAGGAATAAGAGTAAGCAGGCATCGCTGCGTTCCTATCTCAGTATATTTTCCTATATTTTCAGTTTCCGCTTCCTTTTTTTTAAAAAAAACTTTTCCCCCGACTTTCTCTATTACCTTTTCCGCGAGCAACGCGCAGACGCCATTTTATCTTTGCAGGGCTCCCAAATGGTCCGCTTTTCCCCCCAAAGTTCGTTTTTAATGGTAAAGACCGCTTTAGACCACTTTTTAACATTTTGGTTCGATTAGTCCGCTTTTATATTGTTTTTGCTTAAATATCAGATTTTAAGTTTTTTATTTCGTTAAAAATTACTGTACACCCAAACACGCCGCCGTAGCGCGTGTTAAACCAAGTTCGTACGCCCATGAAAAACTTTGAAAAGTTCTTGGAAAAAAAAGATCTTTTTTTTTTTCAAGTGTTTGAAAATGTATAAAAAGTTTATTGCTTGAATTCTTTCAAAAATCATTGGATTGTGCTTGTAATTGTTTTAAAAATATTTCATTAGTGCAATTTTCTGAACATATATATTCGATATGATTTATCGCGAGAATTGCTTTCGTGTTTGAGGTTTCAATCCTTTTGCATCTTGTTAACATTTTGATGCTTTTTACAATCCAAAGTGATTTTGACATGTGCTTACTTTAGTTTATTTTTCGTTTAATTTCAATAATTAACGGGAGAATTGTTTTGGAAGCCATGGCAACATTGAACTTACTCGGACTTCGTGGAAAAATGCTTCTCGCGTTTGAAATTTCAATCCTTTTGCATCTTTTAAATATTTTGATGTATTCCACAATTGGAAGTTATTTTCACATATGCTACTTTAGTTTAGCTTATTGTTCGTTTAATTTCTATAACTAACGAAGGAAATATTTTGAAAACCATAACAACATTGAGCTTATTCAGACTTCGCGGAAAATTGCTTCTCGCGTTTGAAATTTCAATCTTTTTGCATCTTGTTAACATTTTGATGTGTTCCACAATTGGAAGTTATTTTGACATATGCTACTTTAGACTAGCTTATTTTTCATTTAATTTCAATAAATAACGAAGGAATTATTTTGGAAACCATGGCAACATTGAACTTACTCGGATTTCGCGGAAAAATGCTTCTCGCGTTTGAAATTTCAATCCTTTTGCATCTTGTAAATACACTACTGGCCATTAAAATTGCTACACCAGGAAGAAATGCAGATAACAAAATGATATTTATTGGACACATATATTATGTTGGAAATAACAAATGATGAAATTTTCAAGAAATTTGGGTGAATAGATTCTGAGAACTTAGTACCTAGAACTACCACCTCTGGCAGCAATAACAGCGCTTATACGAAAGGGCATTGAGTCATAAAGAGATTGGAGGACATGTACGGGGACAGACATCCATGCAGCTTCAACACGATGCCACAGTTCATCGACCGTAAAGGCTGGGGTTTGCTTACGAGCCAGTTATTCAGCAACCATTGACCAGACGCTTTCTATTGGTAAGAGATCTGGGGAACGTGCTGGCCAGGGCATCAGTTGAACATTTCCTGTATCAAGGAAAGTCTGCACAGTACCAGCCACATGCGGTCGTGCATTATCCTGCTGAAACGCAGAGTTTCGCAGGGCTCGAATAAAGGGTAGTTCCACGGGTCGTAATACATCAGAAATGTAACGCCAACTGTCCATAGTGCCGTCTATGCAAACAAGAGGTGACCGAGATGTGTATCCAATGGCACCCCATACCATCACGCCAGGCGATGGGCCAGTATGACGATGGTGAATGCACGCTGCCAGTGTGCGTTCTCCACGATGCCGCCAAAGACGAATGCGACAATCATGATGTTGTAAGCAGAACCTGAATTCATCAGAAAAACGACGTCTCACCATTAGTACACCCAGGTTCGTCGCTGATCACACCATTGAAGGCGCTCCTGTCTGTGATACAGCGTCAATGGTAGCCGCAGCCATGGTCTCCGAGCTGACTGTCTATGCTGCTGTAAACGTCACCGAACTGTTCGTGCAGACACTTGTTGTCTTACAAATGACCCCATTTCTTGACTCAGAGTTCACTATGTGGTTGTACGATCCATTAAAGCCATGCGGATAACATGCCTATCCTCTCGGCTGCTAGTGATTACTGGCCGTTGAGCACCAGCACAGCGATCTGTATTACCATCCTGAATCCCTCGAATCCATGTTCTGCTAACTGTCATTGGATTTCGACCGACGCGAGCAGCAATACTGCGATAGGATAAACAGCAATCCTGTTGGGCTACAATGCGACCTCTATCAAAGGCAGAAACGTGCTGGTACGCATTTCTACTTCTTACACGAGGCATCACAATAATTTTCCACCACGCAGCAGCGTTAAAATTGAATTTGCACGTGATAAATTGGCCGTATAATATCTTCATTTAAACTCATTGTAGGTGTCGCTGCCGGCGCCTGCGTTGACTGAATGCGCTGAAAAACTAATCATTTGCATATCACATCATCTTCTTCCTGTCGTTTAAATTTCATGTTCTTATCATGTCGCTTTCTTGGTGTAGCATTTTTAATGGCCAGTAGTGTATATTGATGTTTTCCACAATTGGAAGTTATTTTAACAAATGCTACCCCTAGTTTAGCTCATTTTTCGTTTAATTTCGATAATTGACGAAGGAAATATTTTGGAAAACATGGCAACATTGAACTTACTCGGACTTCGCGGAAAAATGCTTCTCGCGTTTGAAGTTTCAATCGTTTTGCATCTTGTAAAGATTTTGATGTTTTCCACAATTGGAAGTTATTTTGACATATTCTACTATAGATTAGCTTATTTTTCGTTTAATTTAAATAATTAACGAAGGAATTATTTCGGAAGCCATGGCAACATTGAACTTACTCGGACTTCGTGGAAAAATGCTTCTTGCATTTGAAATTTCAATCCTTTTGCATCTTGTAAATATATTGATGTTTTCCACAATTGGAAGTTATTTTGACATATACTACCTTAGTTTAGCTTATTTTTCATTTAATTTCTATAATTAACAAAGGAAAAATTTTCGAAACCATAACAACATTGAGCTTATTCGAACTTCGCGGAAAATTGTATCTCGCGTTTGAAATTTCAATCCTTTTGCATCTTGTGAACATTTTGATGTTTTTGACAATTGGAAGTTATTTTGACATATGCTACTATAGATTAGCTTTTTTTTCGTTTAATTTCAATAATTAACAAAGAAAATATTCTGGAAACCAAGGTAATATTGAACTTACTCGGACTTCGCGGAAAATTGCTTTTTGTGTTTGAAATTTCAATCTTTTTGAATCATGTAAATATTAAAATATTTTGCCCAATCGAATGTTATTTTCCCATATGCCACCTTAGATTAGCATGTTTTATGTTTAATTTAATAGAGAATAAATATATTTTATGGGAAACATGCCAACATTGAACTTGGTTCGTGAAAATTTGCTTCTCTAAACTTTCAATCATTTTGAATCTTATAAATATTTTTATATTTATGGCAATTAGAAGTTATTTTGACTTGCTACGTCAGATTAACTCGATTTATTTTTTTTTAAATAACTAAAAAATTAATAATTTTTTTGTTGTTTAATTCAAGTTTAATTTTCCTAACTTAATTTTGATTATTATGTGCTTATTTTTGTTTATTACTGTTTTGGGGGGGGGGGATATTAAATTTAAACAATTGAGCACATAACATTTTAAAGTAGCATTTGTATATGAAACAAACTTGAATTATGTAATTTTATGAAGTTGAATTGGTGTACACATTTCATTGTGATGATGCCTGTTGTTCTTGTTGTCATGTGCCAGCTAGGCTGGCAATTTGGATTGCGCTGCTTCATTTTTCCAACCGCACCGTCATTTGGTGTGAAGTCCGAATTCCACAGTACACACATGTCACAAGGACTCGTTTATAGGGTAGGCAACCATTCAGAGCATAACAACACATTCACATAAAGAAAAGACTAGAGCGAGAAAGTACGTCCATGCCCCAGCCGGGTTTCTAACCCGGACCTTCCTGTCGCAGTCAGACTTCTCTGACCACTAGATAAGGCAGGCGGCATGATGCCTGCTAAGGGGGGATTTGCCCCCCCCCCCATAAAAGTTCAAAGCACTCATGGCCCTGCAATCATGGAGTAATTTTTTAATGTAAGCTTTATGATTCTTGGAAATATACTTTGAATATGAAAATTGCAAAACTAAGCCTCATGTGATCTGCTTCCCTTTGTGATTGAGCATTTCAGACATTTTTAGGAAAACTTTGAATACAGTAGATCTGTTTGTGTGTGATAGATTCATATCCGTTGTGTAGGGATATAACGCTATTAAGAAGCATTACAAGACAGAAAAACACAAAAATAATTTTAAACTAAAGAAAGATGAAGCACAGCTTCATCTATCCTTCTGTGGGACTACCAGCATCCCTGGTTCAACTAAAAATGTATCATTATTCCTATTTAATTCTAAGGAGGCTGTCTCAAGTGCTGAGCTAAGTGCCTCCCCCTCCCATCCAAATGTTTGTAATTAATATTATTATTCAATGGATAAAAAGATCAGTTGTGCAGAAGGTGATAAAGGAATTGTATCATTAAAAATCTCAGTATTTTGGTTAATTAACAAATTATCTTCACGGATTTAGCAGCAGGCAGCTTATTGCCTTTTGGTGCTTCCTTGGGTTTAAATGAATGGTCCTGCCAAGGTCCACTTTTTAATCCTAACTGGTCCTCTTTAGTCCTCTTTTTAATTGAAAATGGTCCTCTTTTACCCTTTTTTAAAGCTAAAATTTTTTAGGGAGCCCTGTACCATGTTTCTTCCTGAGTGGAGCAACGTTCGACTTTAGCTCATCTGTGCAGCTCAGTTCTGTGCCCATGAAGCTTCTGCGCAAGTCCTCAAAACTTCACTTTCGAACTCGGTGTCGATGAACTTGGGCGATCATGATGGGCACATGCGCTGTGTAGGTTTTGACAAGATCATTCTAAGAAGGGCTCCCCCAGCTAACTACCGTTTCAGGTCTCCCCACTTGCGATTTTTTTTCGTAACTTTGTGTTTGGCTACGGCTGCAATTATTGCTGCTTGCGGGATAGCTCATCTCAATTTCGATTGTTTTGGTTTTGATTGTGCGGAATGTAGGTGCTGCAGTTCGCGTATCAACTAAACGTTCATTTTAATAATAATGCCTCCGAAGAGGCCGCACAGCCAAGTTTTCAAAAAAGAATATTCAAAGCTGTTAAAAATTTTATAGGAATCCGAGAAAGTCGGAAAGACCCGGATTGTGTTCGCTTTGCGGCCCCTTCACAAATTTACGCATCGTAAAAGCGGCCCCATTCACAAATTCCACATCTCTAAAGCAGCTCATTCACAAAATAAATATACGAACAACATAATAGGGTAAATCTGAAATGATCATTTTTTTTCCCTACCCGAAAGCTACCGGGCCAGCAGCTACTTGTGAAACATAGTCGCCATATTTGGTCATTCACGGGATGGAATCATGCAAGATGCTTAAGTGCTTAAGATTATAAGAACAAAGCAGAATTGTATTTTTAGACTTATTTATGCGCATTGAACTTATGTCAGGTAGTGTTATTACATGTTTTTAATCGAATAGTAGTATTGCATTTTGAAAAAAAATGTCATACTGGCCAGCCTTGTTATAAAAATTTCTGTATAGCCTCTTTTTTTTTCAAAATGTTCCTATATTATTTCGAAAAATTCCTATATTGTTTGCAGAAAATTCCTATATTTTCCATTGAATTCCTATATTTTTTTCAGAAATTTCCTATATTTTCCTATATTTTTGTTGGCAAATGTCACTTCTATCCCTGGAGTAAGATATTCTACTGTTGCTTTGAGACGGCGATGTATAATCTTTGATACATTATTCTGTCACTTTTTTGATCATATTATAAATTTAATGCGTGTCAGTGGATGATATTTTATATTATTCTGTAGTTTTGTTTTTGTATTCAATAAGACGAATTTTTGATACCTCGAATTTTTTTCATATTCCCTGTAACTTTGACTTATTAAAGTTTCACTGTATTATTATTTTATTTTCTTAAGGTTGACTGCCATGTGTCTTTTGAAAATTATTAAGATTACCTTGAGGCTTTGAATGTTTCTTTAAGTGCTGCAATTTTGTATCTGATGACCCAAATTTCTATATTGCTGATTTTAAATAATTTATATGGCAGTTAAACTTTGCAAAAACCCATGATGTAAAATCAAGTACTTGCAATTTAAAATATATATATATATATATATATATATATATATATATATTTGCGAAAACACTTGAATATTATGAAGTATGTTTCAAGGCCACAAAAAAGAGCTTGTTTTTGTAATGAAGCTTTGTTAAAACTTGAAAAGATCAAGGAAGAAACATTGAAAAATGCAAAACAGTGGACAGGTTATGAAGCTTAAACTTTGGGATTGACAGGGTTCATTGCCCTTCTAGAAATGCCTGGGAGCAACACTATAAGGGCACAAAGTTAAATGAAGCCCCTTACATTTAACCCTTAATATTAAATAGTTTGTATAATAAAATTTACTCATAAGTTTTGTTGAATTTTCTTTTTCTGAAAATGTTGTGTTCGGAAAGTGTCAAGACAAAGACCTAAATAAGAACCTAGTAATTAGTATGTTGTAATATAGTAATACTAAATCTCATTACTTTAACATGCACTAGGATGAAATTCAGAGATCAAACCGAGTAAGGATATAAAATATTATTGTAGTTCATTTAAATTTCATTACTCAGCCTCAATGCCTCACACAAACTGTTTTTGAACTGCATGTAATTTATTTATGTATTTATTTATTTATTATGTTAACTTTTAGGGTGTGATTGAAGAAAGGCATATTAGTCGAGTTCTTGATAATGAGTTTAGTCAGAGGGAGATGCATTCATCAAGAAGTAGAAGCCGTAGTCCCTGTTTCCAAGATAACCAGCAATATAAAAAACTTAAGTAAAATAAAAACTCATGTTACCTTTGTAAAATGTTATGATATTCATATTTTTTTTAAAAATGAATTTTATCTATGAAAGTTAGTTTAAATTGATTCAATCAGAGCTAGATTTTCATGCTGAAATGTTTCTTGAAATGTGTGCAAAAATAAATATGTACAAAAAATCACTATTAACGCTGCTGATGTGGCACTCCAAATGATGCAGCAACTGCTTGCATAATAGCTAAAAATTTTGAATTTTTGTACTAATTTATGATGAAAGCGTCATGCACTTGAATCTCCAATTATTTAAGCACAGCAAGAAAATTAGCAATATATGTTGGTGTAATGTTTACTCATTTATTATTATTATTATTATTATTATTAATTTTTATTTATTTATTTATTTATTTTTTTTAATTTTCAACCTCTATCCCATTTTTTAGAATCTCCCCTCATTTTGTCCAGGATTTTCATACTGAGCAAAGTTTCCCATTGAAATGTCCACTTCTAAAAGTGCTCCAATTGGAATGATTTTTTTAATGAATGTTTGTGATGTTCCATTCTTGTGCTCTTATTGTATTAATATCTTTCTTTGTGTTGGCAGTCTTTGTATGTCTTCTTGTCCAACTTGCTTGTTGCTCTTATCTTTTTCTTTCTTTCCCTTCACTTTTATTCTTAACATCTACTCTTATTAGACAATTATAGGCAGTATTCCATGTGAGGTTACGATAACTAATGTAGGCCAAATCCAGACACTTTTAATGAGGGGTGGGAGTGGTTCCGGTACAATACTTTGCTGATTAAAATTTGGTTGGGAAACGTTTCTCTCTATTTACATTCCATACAGTTTCAAGGTAACTTTTAAACAATGCATTTATATGAGGTATGATCCCAAAGTTCGAGGATAAGTTGTATAAAACCTAATTCTGAATAGTTCACATCAACGAAACACATCCACCTTCAAAATAGTCACTTTGAGCCACTATGCACTTCTTTCAACATTCATATAACTTTTAGAAGCACTCCTAGAAGTCATTTTTCACAACCTCCTGTAAGTCCTCCTGCAATGCAGCTTTAACTTCATCTGTTGAAAGAATGTGGCTCCCCTGTAAATGTTTTTTAACGGCTGGGAATAGGTAAAAGTCACACAGGGGTCAAGTCCAACGAAACGTGGTGTTATTTGTTTGACATCCAATTGAAGCGTGCATCCTCAACATGGAAGTCTCTTTCTTCGCCACAATAAAGTTGAAGCTGCATAGCAGGAGGTCTTACAGGAGGTTGTGAAAAATGGCTTCCAGGAGGGCTTCCATAAGTTATGCAAAAGTTGGCAGAAATACATAATTGCTCAAGGTGACTATTTTGGAGGGGAATGTGCTTCAGTGATGTGAACTATTCAGAGTAAGATTTTATATTTTTATATCAACTTGTCCCCAAACTTTTTTTGGATCATACTATGTGCTCGGATCAAAACAATATAAAAATAATAATAGGTAAAAAATAAATAAATGAAATATGTTTTGAAACTATTTATTTTAATGAAAATCTTAGCGTAAAATTATGGGAGATTTGTTTTCTTGCTTAGGTAACTTATAAACAGACTGGGCTTCCATAAATAGAATTAAAAAAAAATAAAAAAAAACACATAGCTAACCAGAAGCGCTTAAACAAGATAAAAACAGGAAAACAATAATATTAAATAAATAAAGCATTCAAACAAATAAATTCAAAATTTAAGTAAAAATATTGAAGCAGTTAAAAATATCCAACAAACACTCGTTAAAAAAATAGTTTTTTTCTTAGGTTGATGGGGGATAGAGGAATTTAGTGGGCCGTTAGGGCCCTGTTGATATTTTTGTAGGGGGGGCCCAAAATTTGAAGATGTGGACCTGGCAGAGAGTTATACTTTTCAGCTCGATTTAAAATCATTATAAAAGTCTAGACAACAATCTGGACAGGGACTTGAAACCCAGACTGTCTGGACAAAATCCAGACATTTAATAACTCTGCTTTTTAGTGACATTCTTCCAGGCATAGTATATTCCCCACATGACATCTAAGACATTAATTTTCTTGAAGGTAATTACTTTGTCAATGTCATCAAGTTTATATTCTTTAGAATAGGATTCATCAAGTCATTTTAAATGTAATCCAGGCATTTTTGAAAAAATATATCAAGATCTAGGCAAAGGAAAACACATATGCCTTCTAATTTTTTTTTTTTTTTTAATTTTTATTCACAAAATAATTTTTAAATACAACAAATAGGATTGAGATTTCCCTAGTGAGGTTCTTGTAGGGAGCAGCTTATGCAGAATATGTGCTCAAGTTGGGCGACCGTTGATTTTGAGCGATATTTGTGTTTCAAAAGTTTCCCGAATATATGCGGAACTCAACATAAGAGCCAGGAAAATAGCTAAAATTAATCACATAAGTAATAACTATTAAAAAATTAGAAAAAATGATAAGGGTGGCGCCCAAAGATATTATTTCCGTAGGAAATTTTTTTTAAATAATTGATCTATGTCAAAGTAATTGACTTACTTTCTGTGCCTCAGAGCGAGAAGGATGTAAGTCCAAAAATTGCGTTTTTCCGTTTATTAGTGCATTGTACGTAAAAGCTATTCTGCATCAAGCCATGTGAACATAATTCTTTATTCAAAAAATCTAATTTCCATTTCTTACCTGGGTTAAAAAGTGCACATCCCATCCTTTGCATGTGCCAGAAAAAAGTTTCCCCTCTCTCATGTAAAATTATCATCCCTTCGTATGTCCTTCTCACTCTGAGGTACAGAATATAGCAATCAAGTTTTTGATCGATCGAGACCAAAGCCTTCTATATATCAGGCCTATGCGTTGTATTGGGCAATCGATATCACATGATCTCAAGCAGGCGGTTATCTTCTATCAGCAGAAAATTCCCTTTTGTTCAAACAGTGTCGAGGACTTCAACTAGCTGCTCATTGCGGAAGCAATATTGTATTTCTTCTCACAACTCTAGTATCAATTAGCAAAATGATATTTATTTTAAATATGTGAATGTTTAGATAACGTCATCAGCAGTCTTTGTGGGTGATGTCTTTTTTTTTTGAGCAATCACGATTGTTTATTGTTCTCACTTGACTGTTTTTTGGCGTTCCTTTGATTTTTTCCCACCGCCACCCTCCGCACCATCACCGTCGACGGGCTCCTCACGATGCTGCACCTCTAGCGAAAGCCGTCTCCAGGTTGCATCCATGTCCTACACACACGCGCATACATGCACAACTACACCTACACACACACAAACACATACACACACATATACCTACACACACGTACACCTACACACAAACACATACACACATTCAAATACTTACATACACGCATACATACAGACACCCACACACATACACACACACACATACACAACTACCCACACATTCATGCATGCACACAGACACAAACACATATGCCTACACATACATACACATACCCCCACATGCACATTCATACACATACACAACTATCCACACATTAATGCATGCACACAGACACAAACACATATGCCTACACACACATACACATACCTCCCCACACACACATTCATACACACACATACACATAACCCATACGCACAAACACATACCCCCACACACAAACACACACACCTACATACACACACTCATGATTGCGAAAAACATAATTTGAATTCAAGATGTCAAAATTCAAATTATTATTTTTTTTTTTTTTTTTGTTCTTTGTATTTGACTGCATAATGCTGTTATGAAATCGTTATGTCATGAGTTTACATTATGAGCCGTTGGGATACTTTGATATTGAAAATTTAACGTATCAAATGTTTAACATTTCCAACTATGTTCAAAGCTACTATTGTTGGATTAAAAAATGCTCTGAAGAAGGTAAGTCTGATTATCAATGCTTATTTTTTAAGCAGAACCGATAACAAAAAATAAATACAGTAAAACCTCTCGTAACGGACAACTCTCCTATGCGGACAATATTTAATTCCTCGATTCTAAGGTAAATAAAATTATTAAACCTCTGTTCTGCGGACACCCCTCTATTGTGGACAAAAAAATCTGTCCTGTTAGTGTTCGTATTAAAGGAGTTTTACTGTACTTGTTAAATAATGTTTTAAGGATTTTTTCCCTGTAAAGTACACATTTTTATGTATGTTTTTTTTTTTTTCATGCTACACATTTTTATCACTTTCGTTTTTAATGACGAAGCTTTTTTGCCCTCACTTTGGGTAACAATTATTTTTTGTAACTATTGTTTCAAGAAACTTTTTTGACATGAATTGTCTGAAGAATGCAGTTTAATAGATACATTAGACTGAGATTCATTAAAAAGACCAACTGTTTTAACTTTTAAAGTAGCTTCTATTACTGTAATGTACTTTTTTTGTAAGGTACATATTTTAATTAATGGTTTTTTCATATTTTATTACTTTCAATTTTAATGACAAAGCTTTTTGCTCTCACTTTGGGTAATGATTATTTTTTGTAACTATTATTTCAAGGAGCTTTCTAACATGAATTCTCTGAAGAGTGCAGTTCAATAGATACATTAAATCGTGACTTTATAAAAAGACCAACTGTTTTTCATTTAAACCCAGCTTCGATTTGTATGAATGTACTTCAAAATGTTGGGGAAATTTTTTAGGAGGAACTCATGTCAAATGAAAATTAATGAAAACTTTTAACAACTATTAGCGAGCCATGCATTAGAAACGTAGTACATGACCATTACAAGCTTAGCTCTCACAACGTTTTCTTGATTCTGAGAAATATATTACAAACGATTTATGAAATACTGTTGAATAACTTTTCCAAAAAAAAAATGAATGAGAAGTATGGTAATGAAAAAGTACACAGATAAAAGAAAAAAAAATACTCGCAGTAAATAGATAACTCATGATAAATCTAATTATATTTTTTACTCTGAAATATGTGCATCACTATTGTCCTTTTATGCCAATTGTTTTATTTTGTTTTATGTTCAGATGTTTTGTAATTATTATTGGATGTTGTAGGGATATTTTTCTCAAATGTATGTTGTTTCTTTTGTTTGTAACAGTTAGAAATATGGCTAAATATTGTTTTTTTTTTATTCCAATTTATATTATTTTGTTTGTCCAAATTTTCATCAATGGAAATAAATACTACTGTAAATCATTGGTGTGAAAAATGCAAAATATTTATTAGTTTATGAATAAGAAATCTGCACTTCCCGTTTATCTTAACTCATTTCACAATTTACAGTAAGCAAAATTTTTTTTCGTACTTTCTTTTGCATTCTGATTTAAGGTTCAAGTACTTTCTTTTTACTTATTCAAATAAATTTTCATTTCTTATCTATATTTATTGCCAATATAATATTTAATGTGTCATGCATGAATTTTAATTTAGTTTACTATTTAAGAACTATTTGTGTCGATATTAAAACTCTAATGATATAATTTTTAAAAGAGATGTATCAGAGTATTTCATGTAAAAACCATCTGCTTTCTCAATGGATTAAAAAAAATCTAAATTTTTATTCACGGTAGAGCTATTATGAGATGTAAACAAACCAGCTTCCCCTTCGGCCATGTTAAATGAGTGCACAGGCCATGTGTTAAGATGGCTGTGCCTGGACCGCTGTCCACCAGTTGCAGACTGCTGCTTCAGAAATTTCTTTCTTCTTTTTTGCCTCATTAGATTATAAGTTCCATTGAAATGAAAATAAATGATAGTAAAATTGTCAAATGGTTGAATGAAACCTTTTAAAAGTAAAATAATGTACCAAGTAAATATATTAACTCATTAAAAAACAATATATGTCCCACTAAAATGTAAGGTAAACTATGAAGAGCAAAAATAACAACATTAATTTCAACAATGGGAATTTTTTTTTCACCACTTTGGCATTTTCCATATTATGACTCTATTCATGAGTTAACCCAAATTTGCTTTTGCTAATTTGGGCTATTTTGAGCTTAGCAACAGCATAAAGATATTTTTGGGCAGATTTATGGTAACATGGTCTTGGTGAGTTTTCAAAAATCTAACTGCAAAGCCATTCTTAAAGGTCCATTAAAATGTAAATATGTTGCCAAATAAATTGGGCCATAAAATACCCAAGTTTAAGTTAATTATTAAGTATTGTTTTAATCTATGTTAACTGGTTACTTTAGGTTGGTCCATTAAGTTGTAGTGAAAAGATTAATTTTGAATGAAGAATAGAGTTAATAAATTTATTTCCATAATGAAAAAGTCCTCTCAGAGGTTAAGTTAGTCTTCTGCCCTTGTGGGCCCTTGCTAAAGTAAAACTGCAATTCACCCTAAGTCAAATGGTCCGAAGATGGGCGGGAAGAAGCAAATTTTTGTCTCCAGTGGATTCCATCCCACGTTTTAGTTTTTGGAAATGAGATTGCTGATGTGCTCGCCAAAAATGGTTGTGATCTTTAGAAGGATAATTATTGTGAGCTTACTCCATCAGAAATCCACTCCTTAACCAGACAGCAAATTCTCTTGAAATGGCTCATTTCGCTGGCCCACCACTGTTATGCAGCCAAGAGTCCTGGTTTGTTGATTTCTTGCAATGGTCCTCGTCCTCTTCAATTGGCCAAGGCTCGATTCCGTAGTGGACATTTAAAGTGTTTAAGGTTTTTAAACAGGGAGAAGATTTTCTCTCCTTGTTCCTGTTCCCTTTCTGTAAGTCCTGCTCATCTTCTTGCTTGTATTGGCGCCTCATGGAGGCAGCTGTGCGATGAGCAGGATCCTATTTATGAGGATCTAGCACATCAAGACCTTTTGAATCTGGTGTGACGGGCTTTGCTACACCAGGGGGATAGTTAACAACAACAACATAAGTCCTCACTGAACCCATCATATTAATCTTATATGACTTATTATTTCATCCACTGTATGTTATGAATCAAGACCAAGCACTTTAGTAAATCTTATAGTATGTAAGTATTAGGACTCGTATTATTGTTTAAAAAATTATTTATGTACTGCAATGTATATATATATATATATAGTAGTAAATGATGTCAAAACCCATGTTCTAGTTAATGTTTTTCACTTTTTTTCTTGTAATTATTTTAATATTCAGTTTGTACAAATATCTTCTATTTTTATAGATATCATCATGATAGTGATAAAGAAAGATCAAAGTATAAATATAACCAGCACCAATAGGCATGGAAAGTTGACGGGAGAAATGCAAAAACAAGCAAAGAAAACATGTGCCTTCTAAAAATGAATTAATATTGCAGTGGATGATGCAGTTGCTCAATTTTCTTTTGTTTGACCTTTTTTGTTTTATATTTTGAAAAACATTATTTAAGAAAGATATATAAAATAATATTCAAATAAAAAGAGTTTTTTGTTTTTTAGGTTAAACTGTTAAAACTAAATTAAAAAGTCTGTAATTTATTGTAATTTTCCTATTTATAATATTATAAAGGTTATTATTTATTAATGTATGAAGTCATTGTATATCAAATTTACTTTTCGGTTATGCTTTAGAATTTCTCAGTGTACAACTCTTCTGGAAATATAAAGTATAGAAACTAAGTTAATGAAATGCAAGATTTTTAAATCATTGCAAATGGTTTTATATCTCATTTTCGGCAAGGTGCCTAGGAGGTCATAGTACATACTACGGCATTAAATTCTTTCAGGTAAAATGTATGAAAATTGATTCTGTAGATTTTGTGTGAATAGAAGGGACATACATATGTTTCATTACAGATGCAAAACTACTATTGTTTTCCATATTTTGATTTCTTTATTATTATGCTCAGAAAGACATATCTAGATAACTAACGACATGATCTGTGTTTAATTTTCAATTAAAAATAACTTAGAATAAGAGTATGTACACTTAGCACCGGGTAATTGAATCAGTTAGTAATTGAATCAGAAGCATCAATGAATCAAATCCTCAAAAACAGAATAAAATCCAGTATTGATGTTAAAATACTGTCGGATGATTGAATCAAAACCATCATTTAAATGAATCAAGCATATGTCACTGACAGATTTACCATATCACAATTATCGCAATTGAGAAAAGCTTCCAAAGAGATATAAAAAAAAAACCACATAAATATTTCACATTTTCTACAAGGTGTCTTAAAAAATGCATTGCGATTGACCCCCAAGCCTGTAAATCTGCCACTGACGTATATAACTAACGATTTCCCACAACCACATTGTGCATAATTGCCGTCTTTTCTTTTTATTTGCCTACACAGGACTGTGTCTAAGGGAAGGGTTTTAGGGGTTAAACTCCTCCCATTGGGGAAAAAAATTAAAAGTTAAAGAAGAAAAGTGCACATTTGACTTAAAATGAACTTTAAAGTTCAAATTTGTGTGCAACATTTTTTTTAAATTATCTTTGAAGTTTTTCAGCAATTTACAACTATCCACTTTTTATCAACTAAAATCATATTTTGGAAAAAAAAGTGATAGAGGAACCGCTGAATGGGCTGTCAATACAAAGTATTCAATTTGTTTAAGTGCATCTTAAAAGAAGGTTATGATGAACTGAGGAATTCACAAAAAAGAGAAGATTATTGCATCTGTGAAGATGCGTAGTTGTTGTTTGGTAATGTAATTTGCTTCGGCAACGAACTCCTTCTTGTTTTGTTTTCTACACACATTATTTTATAATGCAAAATCTAAAAACATGTGCCCCAAAAGGATTTGGAATTTTTTAAGTACACTCCTGCTTGTGAAAATTGCAACACCATGAAAGAAGCATCATAGTTGAATGAAATTTGATACACAGTTGAGTGGTAATGGTACAAATAAATTATTACATTTTCAAACCAAGCAAACAATAAAAAGAGATAGAAATTAGTATTTTGTGTGACCACCAAGCGCCGCAATAAGAGCTGCTACACGACTCGGCATGGAGTGAAACAAAGTTTGAATGTCTGCCTGCGGAAGGGTATTCCATATTATTTGTATGCGCAACCAAAGTTCGTCTGTCGAAGCAACAGGACGAGGATCACGATCGAGACGCTCCCGGCGAAATCCCACACATGTTCAATCGGTGCATAGCCGGGGAATATGCAGGCTAAGAAAGAAGCTGTACCTGCTGCGAATCAAGGTAGGATTTGATAGTCCTGGCGACATGCGGACGGTCATTATCCTGCTGGAATACAGCCCATGGCAATCCTTGCAGGAAAGGAATAGCTTGGGGCTGTAAAACTTCACTTATATATCGGGTACTGTTCAAATTGCCCACAATTCGTAGCAATTGTGATCGTCCATGATATGCTATGGCACCCCAGACCATAACTCCAGGTGTTCGTCCACTGTGGCGTTCGATAACACACTCCGGATTGTGCCGTTCACCGGCATAGCGCCTGACACGAATTTGGCCATCATGGTGCCACAAATTGAAGCGGGATTCGTCAGAAAAGACGATCTGCTACCAATCAGCACGCCAGATCTTATGCACATTGGCCCATTGTAGCCGCAGGCGGCGATGGTATTGCGTGAGAGGAATCCTGTATAATGGAATCCTTGCGCGCAGCAGACGTCTACGAATTGATGAAACACACAATGAAACACCTGTAGCTGTTGACCACTGTGCTGCCAATTGTCTAGAAGAAGCTGTGCGGTCTGTCAGCGCCATGCGCACCAGGTGTCTGTCATCGCGAGCTGACGTCACATTTCGGGGTTCACTCCCGGATTTCCGAGTTGTCCGACCCTCGTCCATCCACTGCTTCCAAACACGCATGATCGTGCTGCTCTTACGCTGCACACGAGTGGCTACTGCACGATAAGACAATCCAGCATCACGAAGGCCGACGATTCTGCCCCGTTCAAACTCCGAAATTCGCTCAAATTTCGCTTTCTTTCGTCGAAGAGGCATAGTAAAGATTCAGTTAACGTTTACTCTAGCATATAACCACCGATAATCATACACGCCTCGCTACAGCCGTCTATTTATATTCGGTTCGATCCGCCGTTCAGAGGGCGCTGTTCAGCATACGCATGCGCTACCGGTCTGTAATTATAATCATTTGCATATCATGCACTACTTTACATTTCCTGCAATTTTCAGTTCACTCGCGTAAGTATTTCTGGCAAAGAGATTGCACGCCGCAGCAGTAAAAATCACACAGAGTTGCTGCCTCAGCGAGAAATGGCGAATAATCAATCTGTTAGACGACATCTGGATGCTTTTACCCGAGGTCGAATCATCGGGAAGTTGAAGGAAGGCCGCAGTGTGACAAGTGTGGCTGCAGAGTTCGGAATTGCTCACAGCATCGTTTCACGACTTTGGAGACAATTTCAAACTACAGGAACAGCTATCCGGGGGTTCAGAAGTGGTCGTTCACGAAGAACCACACCCGCAGATGACCGGTATATTGTCTTACAGGCCAGAAGAAACAGGCGGCAGACAGCGGGAGAAATCACTAGACACACGACACAGGCAACTGGACGACCGATATCGCGTTTTACCGTGGCCAGAAGACTGCACGGTGGTGGGCAGTTTGCACGACGCCAGAGCATTTTTTAACATAGGGACTACGCGACACCAATGTCGCGTAGTGAAAAAGATCTGTCGCCTAGAAGATGCAAAATCAAACCACTGGGCGACATAGGAAAATCCAAGATTAGTTCACTCATTTTTGTAAACGGTTTTCAACTCTTTGTAAAACCTTAGGAAGCCCATCGTTTTCCTTAAAACCGCTGACTCGTACTTGCCGAAAGAAAGCTTTTTTTCCTTGTGGAAAGGCCTTGCCCGTAGACGGGCCACCCAGAGACCCTGCCCAGGGTCACCTCGCACTAGGCGACAGCGATAGATTAATAAACAATCGATTAGCACCCCACCTCATTAGCGCTTCCCTTGAGGATAGCCGATAAGCTTTTCGCGCCTGTGAACTGGAACGCTGACTTGGGACAGCAGAAGTAGTTTGGTTTCAGGCCCTGTTTTCCAACAGCCATAGCTTTCTCCCCCGAGCAGTCTGCTCCCCTGAGGGAAGCAGACCAGAGCAGACTGCATCAGAGAAAGCCAGGACTGGGAGAAAGTCATGCAACACCAGAGGGAACCTCGGGAAAGTTTCATTCGTCAACAATGATGAGTAGCCATTATAAACCTTTCTCGAAATCGTCCCGCTCTCATTTGTAGGAATGGTTTTGAGGGAAGGTCATATCAAGGCCCTGGGCCATATAGTGAAAGGAAAGTGACACCTTGGGATAATCAGGGAAGGGACTGTCCGCAGCGCACCGGAGCCATTGTAAACAGCACCACATTTTTAGAAGGTGCCAGGGGCTCGCTTGTGAGTGTCTGAGGTTGCACAACGCATATCTATTATTGGTGTCCATAGCAAACTTTTTCTTCCTCAAATTAGGGAAAAAAAAACTTTCAAAAAATCGAAATACAGAAGAAAAAAATTCAACGCACTCCAAAAATGATAGGTAAGTTGTATTGCACTTTTTTGAAATGTGTTTTATTTTTACAATTTTGTGCCTTACACCTTATTTTGGTATCCCATCTAAATAATACGTTTAGACAAAAATAGCATCGAATAAATAACATATTGTCACTCTGCACACTCCTTGTGTTTGCAGTAATCCTGTAGTTTGTCATAGGGTTATTGAGCAATCACAAATAGCTTTTTATCCTCATTTCAACAAAACTGATGCTACTCTGATTTTTCAGATTTCTGTGACGCCAATTGTTTTAAATATTTATTTAGAGAGTGAAATTTTCTTCGTCATAGTTACAAATCTTCTGCGGTTTGATTTTATTCATATTTATTTCAGGTCTTAACTCAAGCAAATTTTATATTTAAAAAAAGTTTTTTTTTTGTGTGTAAATTATGTTTTTTTCATTAGAAAACGCCTATATAGATTAACTTAAACAGCGAAACTTCATCTAATCGTCTTTAATATTTACAGATTACTAATACTCATCTTTAAGTTTGATAAGAAATTAAAATGCATAACGTTACACGCTGTAAATAATCTTTATGCTTAGTGTACTGGTGGATATCGGCCATAAAAATCTTAATCTTTATTACCAGAACCTAATTACCATTTCTTTTTTTATGGATATGCCTCGTGCTACCTATTGTAAAAAATCACCAGTACCACCACGGGTGCCAATTTCTGGACCATTTCCGTTCCATTTGAATAAACAAGAAACCCAACGAGTAGGCTCCTATCGCAATTCGTGATTGCGAACTATATAGTTTTTGTTAAATTAAATACTTTTAAGAAATTGAAGTAAAAAAGAAAGAAAGAAACGAAGGATTTGAAAAGTATAACCTACCCCAAAGTGCCTGCAGCGAAGCTTTGAAAAATTCGGGTTTTTAACGCAAATAATTTCCACCAAAGTTAAGTTAGAGAATTGAAAAAAAAATGGCATAGAGAGCAGAAATATCTGCATTTCCCAACGATAAAAACTGTTAATATGAGCGGGTAATTTTTCACCCCCATATTCGGGAATTTATTGAAGACGCTTTTTGGAGACTTCATTTCATACTATCTAGAGGTGATTAAAAAATTTTTTTGATTAATTATCTTTTATTAATGCCTTAAAATTTTGATTAGCTAAATAATTTGAAACTATTTATCATGCATTAACAACTGTAGTTTTAATTGAAATAGTACTAATTAATATAATTAACAGCTAAAGCTTCTTATTCAGTATTCCCTCATTTTTAAAGTTCATTCCATCTTGGACCCCCCCCCCCGCCACCCGCCTCCTTGACAAAATTCTAGCTACTTGCTTGCGGCCCTGATCATATGTTTTAGAAATATTAACAGAACTGCAGGGCCGAATTTAGCTCCATGCCACCCCAAGGCAGATTTGAAATTTGCCGCCCCTCCTCCCTAAAAGAAAAAAAATCTTTCACTCAAAAACACGAAAAAAAAAGGGTTCTATAAATTTAAACTGTTAAGCTTATTAAGAAATGATGACGTTTCACATTCAGGGACGCCCCATAAGGATGTCAGAGTGATCTCCCCAAAAATTCCGTGTTCCTCAAATTTTGCTGACGATTCGGCAAATTTGGAGATAATATTGCAACATGGAAATCGGTAAAATTAAAGTTTTCCTCCCCCCAAAAATTTTAGTTCGACGCGCCTCTGTTTATATTATTTAATTTTGTACATCGTTCATGGCTCAAGTACTGCTCTTGGGTAGGTTATTAAACGTTTCATATAAGACCCATTTCAATAATATTTACAATATGTATATTTATTAACAATTAATAGAGCATGGTTATTATTTTTTCATGGTAATATAGTTTCATAAAACATGTTTTCTTTCATTCTTTGAAGTTTTAAAACATTTCCTTATAATGACAACGCAAATGAAATACTGAAAAATGATACAGACATGAGTTAAACCTATAAGGGAAAATACAATGATAGAAAATTGGGAAGTAAACAGAAAGCGAGATTTTTCTCGAATGCTAAGCATGTTCATATGTTTCACATAACACAGCATCTTTATTTTCGGAATTAATTAACAAACTTCTTTGTTGTTTCATTATTTGACATCGTTTGCTTAAAAAGACTTTTTGATTTTAGAGGAAAAAAAAAGAATATAGAGAAAAAAACGATGACTTTCCAAATTAATTCTGTTTGTTTTAAAAAAAAGTTACGTATTAGTGCTCTTGTGATCGCAACTGTGTTTTGATGTCAAAACTCTAGCTTAGATATTTAATATCGATGTAGCTGAATTTTTGATGAGCACTAAACTTTAATGTCTTGTGTGTTAACCATTTTATCAGTTGTCATCTTTTTTTATAACAGCATCTTTACAATGTTTTTTTTTTTTTTTTTTTTTGCATCTACAAATCAACGATTTGAATAATTTCCTCTGTTACTGCGTTCACTCACTTAGTATTTCATTAGTAATTGTTACTGGATTACATTGCAAAGAGTCCAAAGTTTCTGCTTTTGAAAACTGTCCACTTGAAAAAAATATATCACGTTTAAAAATAAAAAAAAGTAATAAATAAATAATTTTCATTAGGTGTGTGAAAGTAATCATTATTAAATTTCAAGAAAATTGGTCTCAGTGGAAAATAAAAGAATGCAAATATTTTACTTTCAAGAATAAAAAAATAATTTTAAAAAAATGTGGTTAAAGCAAAATTTGCCGCCCCTGAAAATTTTGCGGCCCTATGCAGCTGCCTACTCTGCCTATTGGGAATTTGGGCCCTGCAAAACTGGCTTTATGCTGTGAGTGCTATGTAATTATTCATTTCCTTTTTAATATGAGACCCTCCAAACCACTTCTCTTGTTAATATTGCCAAAAATCGTCTAAAAACTGCGTTTTAAAAAAGAACTTGTAAAAGTTTCAAAGGGAGGGTCCCCCCCCCCCCCCGTCCCCCCCTCTCATTTTCGCCAATATCGTTCAAGATCAGTCTAAATTTTGTTTCAGGCGCTTGAGTTTCAAAATGTTTCCGGGGGAGAACTCCTAGCTCTCTAACATCATTGAAAGTCTTCAAGATCTACATTTTTGGAGCTCAATTTCAAAAAATTGATGGTCCTATAAAATCTGCTCATGAATCATGGATTGCAGTGGTGCCCACCAAGGTGGGGAATGTTCATAGCGCAGATTGCGCCATTGAAGTTTTTTAGGGGGTGTTTGTGTTTTGACGGGTATTTTTCTCATTTGGTGAGGGGCTCTTACTTTTGTGGGGGTCTTCACGATATTTAAGGGGGTGCAACCTTGCTCTTAGGGGAGGTGAGCACCCCAGTGGATTGCCTAAATTTGCAATTTGTTAAAAATTTGGGAGTAGAACTCAGACCCTCTTCAACCTCTAACCTTACCAAAGATAGTCTAGAATGCGTTTTTAAGTCTATAAATTAGAAAAATTTCCTTGGGATGGGCTTTTTCATCTCTCCTCCCCATAACATCACCAAAAATCGTCTAAAACAGCCTTTTTAGAGCTACAATTTTACAATTTCAAACAATTTCCTGGGGAGCGCTCCAAACCTCTTTTGCTCTACCATTATAAAAGATAATTAGAATGCATCTTGAAGACTGCAAATTAAAAAAAATTCTTGGTGCGGGCCCTTGAATCTCTCCTCCACGCAACATCACGAAAAGATCGTATTAAACTGCGTTTTTAGCACTACAATTGCAAAAAAAAAAAAAAAAAAAATTCCGCCAGAGAACCCCTCGAACCTCTCTCTTCTGAACATTATTCGACATTATGTTTGCGTTTTTAAGGTTTCAATTTCGAAAAGTGGGCGGGGGGAGGGGGTCACACCCGAGCGCTTAATATTACGAAAGACAGTTAAATGCATTTCAAAGATTCCAAATCAGACAAACTATCTTGGATGGGAACTCAAATCTCTCCTCCCTCTAACATCATCAAAAAGAGCGCCTAAAACTGCATTCTTAGAGCTACAATTTCGAAAAATAGACAAGTGAGCGCCATCAAACCTCCTCCCCTAACATTACCAAAGATCGTCTAAAATGCGTTTTTAAGACTACGAATTCGAAAATTTTCCGGGGGAGAAACCCCCGGACCCCCTTTACTCAGGCCCGTGCTGGGTCTCCGAAGAGGGCGGTGGAAAGACTAGTTGGGGGCGCCTATATTTTTAGGTGCATGTTCACATATATATATTTTTTTTTTTGGGGGGGGGACAATTTTTTTCCGGAAGAAAGAAATCGCTTTCTGGGAAAGTTCTTTTCCTTTTTTTTATTCAACTCCCCCAAATGCAATTTTGTTTACCTGTCTCAAATGCATTTTGTTCTGCTAGAGTTGTACTTCAAGCTTTTGGGTTTGACCTTAAGAGGGGCAATGGTATCATGAGAGTAGTAAAGGGCTCTCCTGTAGTTGGGGTACAGAATATCCCCAAAATTGGGGGGTCCGGCGGTTTCTCCCCCATAGAAAAATTTAATAAATAGACATAAAATTCTGCATTTTGAAGCCATATAAGGGGTAATTGGAACTACAAAAATATGGGGGGAAAATAGGCAAACAAAATTTCTTTAATGTTATATACTCCTTTGCAAATTAAGATAATACAAATTAAAAGTTGTTTTGGTTCGACAAATCATGTCAGCAGCCGATAGAAAGAAAGAGCGAGGGAGGAGAAAAGTTTATTTATGCATTATTACTTTCGGGGCAACTCGTTTTTGATCACCCCTCCAACTCCAACTCACCGACAAATACTACAATAAATTAAATGTAAAATGGTCAATAGTAAAAAATTGCTTTAAAATAAACTAGGGGGCTATCGCCCCCTGCTCGCTATCGCTCGCCAACCCCCGGAACTGCTTACGCAGTTCCCTGTGGATCGCTTCGCGATCCATGCTCGCTTCGCTCGCTCGCTGTATGCCAATACATTAGCCTAGCTAAAATTTTCCGTAAAAATTAAAGTTGGTAATTGCATTTAGGTCACCATCCATTTAACCAATATGAAAATTACGTTCATAATGTTAATTTGTCTGCTTTAGCCAGATTTTCGACAGTTTAACTTTGCTGTATGTAAGATGACTGCCTTGGCAATGTGCACAACTTTACCATTATAGATACAAAAGTGTCTGTCATTGCTTTGGAGAGATTGCACTTCTACCTGTTGGTCCGCGGAAGGTATTTTATTTCCCTTCTACCACCCATTGGAAAACCAATGAAGGCATTCCCCTATCCGCCACCTGGGGACGCGCCCTCTAGGGGTTACAGGCTCCCCCGAGGGATGTATTTACATTATTTACACTCTTATATATTTACATATTTACACTCTTATATATTCTAATCTGAGAAAACTTCCTCATATACACAATTAAAAATGTCCCGTTTGGGAGCCACAACTGACACTGCTTCAAAAGATCTTGTTCTTGATAATGCCACATAGAGCTGGCCATGACTAAAAACAGGCTCAGAGAGCACCAAACATATTTTCTCAAACGTTTGTCCTTCTTGTTGTTATTCTGAATCCTTGCCACGTCACGAACAAAAAATGGTTTAACTAAAAACGCGAAAACTCGCCAAGGCTACTTTGCTTGCACAATACTAAAACTACTATAACCCTAAACAAATTTGGCGAAACCTTTCAGCTGAGAATAAAAGGAATAAAGTAAATTCTTTCTCGGTTATTCATTTTGAACTGAACTGTCGTACTGAAGCAGAGAATAGACGACGCTCAAAGCGCCTACGCGTTCAAAACAACATTGCCGATGAACATGATTGTGGAGCAATGTGTGAAGAATGCGAATTTTGTGGTGCTCTTTATTGGCAGAAAGAGCGTAATACTGCAAATAAATATACTAAATGTTGCCATGACGGAAAGGTGCGGTTACCGGCATTGTGTGACGCACCTGATCTGTTGAAGGAACTGCTGACTGAAAATTCCCCAGCCGCTAAAAATTATCGGCAGCGAATCAGAGAATACAACTCTGGAAATGGCTCGTCTTAAATTGGATTCAAGAACGGTTTCCTGCCTTCTTTGAGCTTTTCTTTGCTGATTAAGGTTGAAATGGGCCACAGCCCGACTCAAACTCATCTCAAAAAAAAAAAAGTTCGTTGAGTATTCTGTGATTCAAGATTTCAAAACAACGTAGAAGTTTGTTTACATGATTTATCGGCGAAGTGTTGCCAACAGAGGTTTAGAAATTCACCCCTTCATTTGCCGGCACGTAAGAGAATTATATATATAGATGGTGCACAGATTTAGAAAATAGATAACTATATAGTATCATAATGATACTGTCCATTTGGACAATTCATAATTTAAGAGCACTTCATGAGAAATAAATTGGAACACTTTGCTTTAGAGCTCGAAAGACTTGTCTAATTATTTTTATGGACTCTAGAGCAATTAGAAATATGTTAAGGACTTCACTTGCACTTTTCAGTCTCTGATATTTTAGTACTTGGTTGCATAGGTTAAGCTTTAAAAACTTTGTAAGAAACAGCTCTTTTTAAATTTCGCATTGCAACAACTTTTTTTTTAATTACAAGTAGTGCAGGCTAGAAAACTAAAAGAAATAGAGATTGTGTATTTTTTTTCCTAGCTAACTGAACAGATTGACAACGTGCAGAAGTTATATAAAAGCAAGCAATACACAAGTGGGACAAAAATTAATTTGTTTTAAAATCCCCGATTACCCCGGCAAATGTAGATTCAAGAAGGAAAATTGAAAATCCTTTAAAAAGCCTTGTACTGTTAAAAATCAATTACAAGTATTTTATTTGTGAACAAATAGAAACTGGCAACGGATAAAAATTTCAAATCATTGCATTTTCTTTCCATGTTAGCCAACAATGAATTCGGTTACCGATCGCGTAAATAAAGGCTTAGCCGTATTTAAAATCAGCTTTATAAAGCGTTATAATTCGAGTTATATGTAACATGGAAGTTCCAAATACATTCTATCAGACGCAGAAAAGAAAAAAAAAACCTCTTTATTTTGGTACAAAACATTTAAATTTTTTAATATGTTTTCACTGCAAAAATCGCGAAAAACCTTTTAGATTTTAAATTAATATCTTTGTTAATTAATGTCATCCGAAAACACAACCTAGCTAAGAACACCCTCGATCAACTCTCCTTTCGAACAAAATTTTTTTCTCCAAAATCGGTCCACCCGTTTAGCCGCTAGAGTGCCACACACAGATACGTTAAACTTATAACCCCCTTCCTTTGTGTGTCGGGGGTTAAAAAGAATTTCTAAAGTACTGCATTCGCTTATTAGGGATGAAATAAATAGCAAGATATGAAACACGTGTCACAAAATATTTCTCTCACCCATCCCCCCCCCTCCCCGCACCCATTTGATAGAAATTTTAAAATTTAAGGTTTGTAGCCAAACTTTTAAAAATTTTCAAGGTTTTCAAGCATTTTAAAATGAAACTTATCTTTTCTACTTTTCATTTTTTAGTAACGAATCATGCAATTTTTCAGGAGTTGGAAACCCCCTACAAAACAGGATCTCTTAACTATAGCCTGTTTAGCTAATAGGTAAATTCGGCCTTGTTTCTTAGTTATAACAGTACTGACGACAGAGCATTTTTATAAGCATGATAGTATGCCACATAACCACCATGTAATAAGCGACCGCAAATTGTTAACGAATTTAAAAAATAACTTTTTAAATACTAAGACTTCGAATCTGGACTATACAACTACATAGGTATACCATTTACAAGCAACGATAAAATTAAAAATTGTAAAAAACCCCGACTGAGTCGCAACTGTAGTATCAAGAGGGAAAATTGAAAATCCTTTTAAAAGCTTCATATTATTTAAAATCAATGTCAAGTATTTTATTTGTTAACAAATAGAATCTGGCAACAGATAAAAATTTTAATTCAATGCTTTTAATTTCTTTGTGGGCCAACAATGAATTCGAACTAAGCTAAGAACACTCTCGATCAACTCTCCTTTCGAACAAAAAAAAAAATTTTTTTTTCAAAATCCAAAATCGGTCCATCCGTTTAGGTGCTTGCAGACAGACAGACACACACACACACACACGTCAAACTTATAACCCCCTTTCCTTTGTGTTTCGGGGGTTAAAAACCATGAAGGAAAAATAATAATAACGAAACTAAGAAAGATATTAACATCAGCTAATTACATAACAAAAAAAAATCAATGAACTGGTAAATAATGACCATAGGTTAAAATATTCTGTTATTACAAGATTACTTTCGCAAACTGCTCAAAAATCAACTTTGTATTCAACTAAAACACAATCAGTAACAAAACCGAAACGTTAATGAATCAAACTGAAATTACGTTTGACGTTTCATTTCTGAGCTGGTTTCACTCATTCGTTCTAAAATTTTATTAATTCTTATAATGAGAGTATTGATGACTGAGCATTTTTATAATCATGGTAATATATAAAATAATTACAAACTAATAAGTTACCGCAAATTGACGCGTCATTAAAGAATTACTTTTTAACCCAGACTTCGAATCTGGAATGTCAATTAAAGATGAACTAAACAATAACACAGGTAAAAATTTTAAACATGAAAAAATAAATAAATAAATAAATCAACAATTAAGAAAACCTTAGAAAGATATCAACATTAGCTAATTACATAACAAAAATCAACAAAATGGGGGAAAATGACCGTAATATTATTTACTATTAGATTATTTCACAAAACCTCAGAAATGACGGCTTCCTGTGGGTGAATATTTCATGGCGCCCATTCCCCTCACACAGATCGGGGAGAAAGTACCGAACATTTTTATATAAATTATTAGATAATTGAACATGCAATCCGAAATTTATGTGTACCATAAAAGACAGGAATTAAATGTAATTAATTAAACTGATCAATTTGCATTCTAAAAACCATTATTTTTAAAAAGAACAAAATTAAAACATTAACTAATTGATTGTAATGCAACAAAAGCTAAGTTTATGGCACCCTCTCATAGCTTGGCTACCGGAGCGATCCGGCCTCCTCGACGACTTCGAAGAAATGACGACTTCTGTGGCGACCATTTTCTGGCTCCCCCTTCCCTCACACTGAGAGGTGGGAAACGTACCGAACATTTTCATATTAATTATTGGATAATTGAACATGTTATCCAAAGCCTATGTGTACCATAAAAGACATGAAAATTGAAAAAATAAGCTTTTTAAAAGCCTCTTTTTTTATATATAAGAAGAAAATGAAATAATAATAATAATAATAATAAATTGTAATGCAGCGAAAGCTTAGTTTATAGCGCCCTCTCTTTCTCATACGTTGGCGCCCATGGTTATCGCTCCTCTTCGGACGGCCAAGAAGGCCGGTGTCCAAGGCGAATTTTTTCTGGTGCGGAGGCCCCCCCCCCCCCCCCGGCCCGGACTGGCTCCTTCTGGGGTGATCGGCTAGGTACTGGAAAGGGCCCCGTGGCCCTGGTATGGGGGTTCCGGGGGTCCTCCCCGCGAAAATGTGAGAAAGTTATTGTTTCAAAAATTGCTTTTTCTTTTTGGACATGTTTAATAATAAAACTGAAGTTAAATTAATGTATAAAAAAAAAACACGCGTTTGAAATTTTACTTGACTTACCCTTTAGCAGAAGGAAATTTCATACCATTTTTACAAAATCTATTAAAGGTGCGTTACTTTATTTATCATTGTTTCTGAATTGAATTTTTTTCTTTTTTTTTTCTTTACTTCTTTTAATAGTTTTATTTACCTTGTAAGCGGAGAGGGTGTGGAGAAGGATTGTGATGCAGGGACAGGCTTGGAAAAGTTTTTCCCACCACCGGTATTTAACCGTCCTGGGAAATACTATGTTTTTCCCACACGGGAAAAATTGACTATTAAAAATATAAATTCAAAACAATCTTTTAAAATATCAAATGAGTTCTAAGTATATAATACTAGCTTGAAAGACAATGCACAAATTACAAATCATAATCGTGTTTATATTCTTCGTCTTCTACTTCCACATTGGATCTTAGCATCAGATAACAAAACACTAATTAGAGACTTTTTGCAAATTTTATTTAAATTTTATTTAAATTTAACACAAATTATTTGCTTCTCTTGATGACCCTGGTATTTTTAAGTTTAAAAATTTTATTATATTGTGATCAAAAATATTTATTTAGAAAATTAATTATTGATATAAAACATTGTGAGCAAATTTTATGTTTTATATGCAATAATTCTTATTTATTTATATTCCTTTCCTACACAATAATTTAAAACCCAAGGGGAATTTGTAATAACTATTTGTTTCTAACCTTCATTCTACATATCAGACTCAGATAACCAAAACATTTCTCACATATTGTTATTTAGAAGTGTTTCCCGGTATTTACCATTTCTTCCCAGTATTTCCCAGCGGTATGAAAAAAACAAGTTTTTGACGGGGAAAAGCCAACCCTGTGTAGAGCCCCTCCTTCAGTGGAGTATGGTAGACCGGGGCACGTTTAGGCAGTGCCCTTTTTTCAAAACGAATTATAACTGAAGGGCCAACAGACATAACAGATTGATGCTGCTCCCTAGCAAATATCCTCACAAGGTTTTGAGCATCAGTTGAGCTTCAGTCTGGCGTGTAGAAAGAATTATCGGTTTTCTACCAAGTCGAGTAAATTTTGAGTTGAACGTTTTGAAGCTTACTGTGAATAAATAATATTTAGTCAGAACAAATATAAATATATTAAAATTGGTAAAATTTTATATATATTTTTTTTTTTTTTTTTTGAGAATTGTATTTGTAGGAACTGAAATGTTATTAACTTTTTTTGGACGTTAAAAATAAATCCAAGCTTGGCGAAGGGGCAAGTTTGCGCGTTGACGTCTGAGCACCTTTACGCACGTTCTTATACTGTGGCTTACTTCTACTCCAAACTGTCTCAATTTTTTTTAGCATCACCAAGCACTTTAGTTTTTAAAATCACTATTTTAATTTTTAATTGAGTTACAAATTCGTATCTTATAGCTTACAATCATGTAGCTCTGTCTTCATGCCCGTTCAGTTTTTACTTTATACACTATTCAGTCTGTAACAAATTTGCTTTATGTTAACGATGGTAAGACATTATGTTCAAAACACTTTAACAGAACCACGTTAGGTGTCAAAATAAATATGCGTAAACGTGTCCCGTGTCCGGGGTAAGTTTACGCAACCGACTTGGACTTAAAAATAATTTTTTTAACGGTTAAAAACAAATTGAACAACAACTAATCTTGACTCCATTAAATGCTTCCTTAAACCGCAATGACTGAAATTTCCTAAGTTAAAACATAGAATATAGAAAATTCATTGAAAAAATTCCGCTGAAAAGTGCTTTGGTCGACCCAATAGAATATTCCCAATTTTAGGTGGTCCGAGGGGTTCTCCCCCGGGGAAAATTTTGAAAATCAGATATAAAATTCTGCATTTTTAGGCCTAATGGGGGAGGGGCGGAGCTTAGTCTCTAAGAGGGACCCCCTCATCCTCTCCGTGAGTGAGCCACTGTTGGAAGGGACTGGGATTTTTTTACAACTTTTAAGCTTAAAGCGATGAATTAATAGTAGAATAATTCTCGTACCTTTTTTGCTTCATCTTGTCATTATCTTCTCCCAATGTATCTATTTTTTAATTTCCATAATAGAAATTATAGTTGGCTTGCACGCAAGTAAAATACAGACCTTCAACTATCGTACTATAATGCAGATTGAGATTGCAGAAGTAAAAACCCCACGTGGAATAGTTTTATGGCCAATATCCGGTGATAAAGACCCTATCGGAAAGATTTCCATGTGCATTCAATTTTCCCATTTATTTACTGGTTTAAAAGCAAAAGGATTTGGTGCACTAAAGCAATCTAAATGAATCCATTGAGTCTTGAACAAGTCATGAAGTTTTTATGTACTCCTATTTTTATTACACCTGCATTTCTCTTTTGTTCGAGTTTTTTTCACACGGCCGTCATCCATACCCAAATTTTACAGTTCTTGTCTTATCTCATCTTATTGATTCTACAAGAACTTGCAGTATTATTAGCGGCCAGGGCCGATCCTAGCAGGTGTGCAGCGTGTGCACTGCACAAGGGCGGCCAAAGCAAGGGGCGGCCGCAGGCCGCATCTTATAGTTCGTTTAATCAAGAAAAATTCCTCAAGAATAACTCACAAGATAACTTATAATAAGTCGAATAAATATGCTGAATTTTAAATGTTCAATTATCAAAGTAAGTGCCAATTTCCCAACAGCATAGCATAGTTTAAAAAAAAAAAATGTTAAGGAACATTGTGTTGGTTCATTGTCCATTATTATCTATTCCATTATTATCTTTTGTAATTTTCTCGTTTTGCAGCAATTTTTTCTAATTAAAATCACTTATGAACTGCTCGGTTTCAAATCTGGTAGGCGGACGGGGTTCTTGACCCGGGTAGTAAATTTAAATGTGAGTCCAAAACAAAGATCCAAAAGGATGACCTCCTTGACAAGATTAAAAAAGGCTCAAAATGTGTTTTTTAGGACACTAATTTCTGAAAATTTCGCTGGTTGAACCACCGATCTTAAGGACCCAATTAAGCCTCCGATTTACCCTTCTTACCTTAACTTAATCAAACATAGCGTAAAAATGTACTCCAAAATCCAAAATATGTTTTCAGAAGACAGCACTTTTCCTAATGTCATCAAAAATTGCTTAGTGACATTTTTGGATTCCTTTTCGAAATTTTTGTGATGGAGGGCCCCGCAATCCATTCGCAAACATTATTACCAAAGATAGTCTAAATTGGCGCCTTTAAAGTGGCCCCCTAATCCCATCCCCTCTCACTTCACGTATTGAAAAACGAAATAAAATTGCGTTTTACAAACATCAGTTTCAAGAACATTCGGGGAAAGACCCCGGATTCCCCTTTTTTCCAACGCAATCACTATACTTCTAAGATTCGTATTTAGACAGTTCCGTGGAACCACAAGACCCTTCCTGCCAAAACTAGTCTGAAATTGACTTCAGTTTCAAAAAATAGTTCGTGAGGGCATACTGAACCCCCCCCCCCCCCGCTCTTTGCCCCATCGTTATCAAACAATGCTTAAAATACGATTTTGGGACTTCAATTTTTAAAAAATTCCGGTGAACTGCCTTGCTTACGTAACTTTTCACGGCGCTAGGGCATACCCATCAATCGTCGAGATGAAGTAGACAAAAGTGTATAGTTGTATTTTTCAGATATTAATATCGAAAAATATCCGAAAGATCCGCCGAAGCTTCCCATTTTCGTTAACGTCACCAAAGATAGTATAAAATTGTGATTTTAGAAATATCCGCTTCAGAGCTCCAAAACCCTTCCTTCCCAAAAATAGCCTGAAATAGATTTTAGTTCCGAAAAATATTTCGGTTAGGAATATTTTCACGTTTCCCCTTATCGTTTTCAAATATAGTCAAAAGTGGGTTTGTGAAACAATAGTCCCGAGAAATTAGCGAAGAAAAGCCGCCAAATCCCCTTACCGTCAACAAAAGCCACCCTAAATTTGCGTTTAGAGCTTCAATTTCGAAAACTTTTTATGAGAGACGATTGAATCTCCCTCCCTTTAGAAAGGTCAACAAAGATAGCCAAAATTGCGTGTTTAAAACTCCAGTTTCGAAAAATTTTCGGGAAGAGTGCCGATCCTTCCAAAGCTACGGTCCAAAAAAATAGCTTCACATTGATTTCAATTTTGAAAGAATTTTAGGAAAGAACTCCAGCTTGCATTAGTACTTTCCCTGAACTCTCGGAAAAGTTCCTAAAATTGCGATATTTGGCGTCAGTTTCCAAAATTTCTCCATGCACCTTGAATATACCCGACTCTTTAGTCATTGCACCCAAACACAACCAAAGATTAAATATAACAATTTTTCATATCCCATTTTCGATAATTTTCTGGGATAAATCCCCCCCCCCGGCTTCCTCTCATCCGTCCTTCTTCTGATGTCACAAAGACAGACTATAAAACGGTACAGACAGACTAGTAAATTTTGGTATATTATTACTTTCTTCAAAGATACAAATTGTACCTAAGGAGTATCTTACTATAAAACTTGCTTCCTTTTTATAAGTTCATCGTTCTTCTTCTTCTTCTTTTTTTTTTTTTTTTTTTTTTGTTATTTGAATCAAAATTTGACGGACGTTAAAGATTTTATATGGACGTTAAAGATTAGTCAAAATATGCAAATTACTCTTTGAGGGGCGGCACATTAGTACTTTGCACACGGGCGGCCAACACCCTAGGATCGGCCCTGTTAGCGGCTTGTATCAGAAAGGCTGACATCACTCTCCGAGGGGTCCTAGTTTACACCTGTCACCGGAGTAACTTATAACCATGCGTTTAGTACCGCCGTCACCCCTGGAGGCGTCAGTCGGTAAGTACACTTGGAGAAAGAGGGAAGGAAAGAAAAGTTGTTGGTTAAAATTTTATTTGTTGGAATTCGCAAAAGATAATTCTTTTCAACTTTAGGATTGCTCTGGAGATCTGCGTACTCGCAGACTCCGCAATGCGAGGAGGAGGGGGGGAGGGGCACACCACTAAGGGGCCCACGACCCGAGAAACCAAAGAATCTTAAAAAAAAAAAAAAAACGAACACCTAATTACCTCTAGGATCTGATTACTGAATAGGCCAACTAGGCCGCGTGGCCTAGGACCCCCCGATATTTAGGGGCCCTGAAATGGCTGAAACTACTTTAGTTTGCGGCTAAAATTGTTTTAGCCAATGGATAGAGTTTGAATACTGGGCCCCCCCATAAAAATTATTGGCTTACGACCCCTCGATACCTTAATCGGGCCCCTAATATCTTTGCTGAAATTTTAAAAGTTAAAAATATGTTTTAGCAAATATTTGAAGAAAAAACGAAACTGAACTCATATTAACCCAGGAGCAGCTTAACTGTGCAACTGTGTCGTTTAAACACATTTTTAAATAGACAAAAAAATATATGTACGAAAAGCATGAAAAATCCGCAAAGTTTTAAAGTCTCTCTTCAGGGATGCCCACCAGGGGGGGGGGGTCATGGCGCAGACTGCGCCATTGAAAGTTTTAGGGGGTGTTTTGAGGGGTACTTTTTACTTTTCTGAGGGGTTTCTTGCTTTGGGGGGGGGGCGTCTTCGTGATATTTAGGGAGGTGCGCCCTTGCTCTTAGGGGCGTTGGGCACCCCTGAATCTCTTAATGATAGTTTCATCAGTTCTAAAAGGGTGAAAGCAAAAATTTAACTTGATCAAGAGATTGATGTTAATGTTTTGTATCTCAACTTATATAAAAGGCAGACAACACCTCTAAACATCCCGGTTAATAGAGGAATAAAATGAAATTCAAAAAATGGATTCAAAGCGTTTAAAAATTAACCGAAAATGGTGGCGGTTATCAGTGGGCGGTTATGGGCCGGGATGATTTTTTGCAAGGAGGTCGAGCATTTCTGTTAGGGCCCGTAGGCGATCCCTAAATTGCCTATTTGGTAATCCGGCCTTGTTAACGGGACAAATTCAGAGAAATTAAGTCCCAAGGGGACCCTAACCTAAAATTAATATTTGCCCCGGGGCCCTACCTGGCTTTAATTAGACACCCCAGTGTGCTATTTGTATAAAACTAGAAAGAGTGATCAAAAGCATCCCGGACAGGGCCTGATTTAGATATAGGCAGGTTCTTAGGAAAGATTTTTTGGAGTCACTATGCAGTCAAATCTTACTTTTAGTCATTAGCTAAAACAACTTTAGCCATTATGGGGCACCTAAAAAGCAAGTGCACTAGGCCACAGTCTAGTTGGTCTATTCAGTAACCAGGCCCTAATCGTGGTAAAACGTATAAGGAAACATATTGAAATATAGTTACAAGGAAATCAAAGAATTTTAAAATCATTTTTTGCTACAATTTTTTTTTTTTTTTTTCGCTTCATTTGGGGGCTCCACCTAGCACGGGGACTCTCGGCGATCGCCGACTAGCCGATTTGGCCAGTCTGGGTCCGCTCCTCTCTCTCCTTTTTCACACAGAATGATAAAAAAAAGTACCGAACAGTTTTATACTAATTATTACATAATTGAAAATGTAACCTATCATCAAAATGTAATCTATGTGCGCCATTAAGACAAGAATTAAATCTAATGTATTTGTATTCTAAAAACAATACTTAGACTAAAATTAAAAATTAATAATTAATTATTATGCAGAAAAAGTTTAGTTTATGGCGCCCTCTTAGATCTCTGCGCGTGGTGCAATTGCCCCTTTCGCCCCCCTTTCGGACGGCCGGTGGCACCAGGGCGCCGTAAAGTCTGAATGGTCCTAGTCTGAAGGCGCCATTATTTTATGGCAATTGCACCGCTACTAAGAAAACGTTTCAAACTGAGGAACCCTTACTTTTTTCCCTCCCTGACTTCATACACTGCTTCATATTAACTCTAAAGGAACATTTAAATAGAAGCCATCTGGTTACCCCAGGGAATAATTTAACTTTGTCTAGAAAGGAATGATGGGGTCATCAGGTGTAAACAGTGATGAATGGCAGAGGGTAATTTACTGTTCAGAAGTTGCCGAACCGCCCCCCCCCCCTTTTGTATGGATTGGGGAGCTCTTTTATTGCAACTATTGTATATCTTATTGAAACTGGAAAACTAGTACGTTATCTTTATGCGGGCACTTTACGGAAGATATCGCTTTCCCCCTTTGGTTATTGTCTACTTGAATGGTGCAAGATTTTAATAATTAGTTTGTCGCTATGGCTGAGTTTTCATTCGACAGATTTATAATTTTTCTTGAAGTATTTTCTTTCGTACTAGTTTCGATAGAAGTTTACATTCTTTGAGAAAAAGGGCGTCGTAAAAGGGGGCGCACCGGGATTCGTCCCGGTGTCCCGGTGGGCCAGCACGGGCCAGCCTTTACTTCGCAGTTAATATTATACTTACGTTAGGTTCATATCGGCTTCCTCTTGAATCAGAAGTCCCATGGAGTCACCTCAGAACAAAAAGTACTTACAGAAATACTACTTTGAAGCGACGATACATGCACACGTTTGTTGAAAAAAGAGGAAAATTATAGGGAATGTTACAGCTTTTATGATACAGCTTGTGTCGCCTAGTAAAAATTCCTTAAAAAATGCTCTGCACGACGCCCTATACGGTGTGTACCTCTAACGCCTGCCCCTCAGAGAAGGTGCTCTCTGTGGTGCCGGGAGCACCGGAAGTGGAGAGACAATGAATGGGGACGAGTACTCATTACAGATGAGAGCAGATTCAGTCTGAGTATAGCGATTCCCATCGCATACTCATCTGGAGAGAGCGGGGAAGCCGCAATCATCCCTCGAACATCATTGGAAGGGACAGGTATGGAGGTCGCGTTGTTCTCGTTTGGGGAGGCATCATGCTTGGTAGTCGTACAGACCTTCACATCTTCGACGCAGGTTCAGTCAACGGGACCCGTTATTGTAACGAGATTCTTCTTCCATATGTGCGTCTTTTTAGAGGCGCTACGGGTCCGCAGTTCCTTTTCATGGACGACAATGCACTATGTCATTGCACAGTAGCTGCCGAACAGCTCTTAGAGAGTGAGGATATTGAACGTATGGATTGGCCGGCACGATCTCCGGATCCGGTCTAGGAAGATTGGGCGCCGAGCATTTTGGGCACCAGGAACTTTGGGCGCCGAGCATATTGTGCCCAGTATTCCCGGGGCCTAAAATGCTCGGCGCCCAATGTTCCCGGCGGCGAATTTTAAAACGCTCTCAATGCTTACGTTACGATAGCTACCGGTTAGTTAACCACGTGACAGCTAATGATCACATGTTCCAATCAACTGCTTAGAACGGTAACCGGTTGATCATAGAACGCTGCGGTTAGTAACCGGTAGACCGGTGAGGTTCGTCGAACGCAAGGAATGCTTGCGTTCGCCGAGCTCAACTGGTAGCTACCGGTTAATCGATCACGTGACATCTAATAATCACGTGCTTCATATTAATACGGTAACCGGTTGATGATAGAACGCAGCGGTTAGCAACCGGTTACTTAGTGGTCGACCGGTTAGGATCGCCGAGCAAAACCAATTACAGTACATTGGCGAAATGAGAAATAAAAACGAGCGCGTTCTATTAAACAGCATGGTAACCTGGATACATTAAAGCAACCCCGAGTAAAATGTAAACAGTGCCGCCCCTTTAAATTGTGAGGTAGAAATTGCAATGCGAAATATTGCTGTTTAAAGTTTTAGTTCGTTTTAATTTCACGATTTACTGTTTTTTGTGTTGTGAAATATTTCCGTTTTCGTAGGGTTTCTTCTGAATCTTAATTTATACGTCTGTATTGTTGTTATGTTTGGAAAATTCTACTTGCTGTAAACATTCGCAATAAACTCACATTGAAAGAGACGCAGAGTAGATTTTAACATGGTAGATAATACATGCTGTTTCAAAATGAGTTTCTTTGACTGTTGTTTTTTTTTTATATTCTTGAGAATAGTAACTGAAATACAATCTGAGTGCGCTTCTCTTATGTTGTTAATGTTTTAATTTATTGGTTTTCTCTGAACAATATGTTGAAGATTTTGGTTATTTCATAAAGTTTTTTAACAATAAAAATGTCGTGAGAAAATCTGTTAAAAATACTACCATTTAATGATCTAAGGAATACATTTTATCTCATGAAAGAATATAATCCTTTTCATTTAATTTAATTTCACCTTCATCTGTCTCAGTTTTTAGTTTTTAAAAAAAAATAAAAAGGGGAAAGGATGGGTGGGAAGATGTTGAGTCACTGCTCCTATGCTCTGTGGGGCTCGTGAGAATTTGAGCGACCAGTGTCAGCCTTTGCACACTCCCCCCCCCCCATTTCCTAGAAAAAATTAAAATGACACGTTTGGCTACCACCAACTACTCGCAATCAGTATAGTCATTGGCCCCAGGAACTGTAAGCTTTTCCATTTCGATTGTTTTATGCTCCGAGCTTGTGTCACTCCTTAACTGTACTAAATCATTATAGTCTAATAGGTGTGAGTTCATTTGTATGCTAATGATAATAATATATTCAGAGTTCTAAAAAAAATTTTTTTTTTTTGAGCCTTGTTAATTTTGCCTGAATGAACTGATAATTGATAACAATTTGCAGATTGCACCAAAATCTTAATTATATTAAAATGTTCCCTATCAAAGAAGTTTACAGCAAATATTGTATAATTGACTTTGAATTCAGAGCACCTGTGATAGTTAAGTTAGAGGGGGGAGGGGAGCCAAAGTGAGTGCCCTTGGCTAGTGCATTCTTGCACCCTTTGAACTTGTTTGTTTCCGTTTTTTCCCTTACATTCATGGCATGCGAAAAATCCGGAAAACTTGCAGAAGGGGTTGCTATTCATATTGTATTGTAATTAACTCTGAATTTGGAGCACTTCAGAAGTGATTGGTAGTTGGGGGAAAGGGTTCCAAACATAACAACAATACAGACGTAAATTAAGATTCAGAAGAAACCCTACGAAAACGGAAATATTTCACAACACAAAAAACAGTAAATCGTGAAATTAAAACGAACTAAAACTTTAAACAGCAATATTTCGCATTGCAATTTCTACCTCACAATTTAAAGGGGCGGCTCTGTTTACATTTTACTCGGGGTTGCTTTAATGTATCCAGGTCACCATGCTGTTTAATAGAACGCGCTCGTTTTTATTTCTCATTTCGCCAATGTACTGTAATTGGTTTTGTTCGGCGATCCTAACCGCTCGACCACTGAGTAACCGGTTGCTAACCGTTGCGTGATCATTAGATGTCGCGTGATCGATTAACCGGTAGCTACCAGTTGAGCTCGGCGAACGCAACATTCCTTGCTTTTGACGAACCTCACCGGTCGACCGGTTACTAACCGCAGCGTTCTATGATCAACCGGTTACCGTTCTAAGCAGTTGATTGGAACATGTGATCATTAGCTGTCACGTGGTTAACTAACCGGTAGCTATCGTAACGTAAGCATTGAGAGCGTTTCAAAATTCGCCCCCGGGAACATTGGGCGCCGAGCATTTTGGACGCCGGAAACATTGGGCGTCGAGCATTTTAGGCCCCGGGAATGCTGGGCACAATATGCTCGGCGCCCAAAGTTCCCGGCGCCCAAAATGCTCGGCGCCCAAAGTTCCCGGTGCCCAAAATGCTCGGCGCCCGAAGTCCCCGGCGCCCAAAGTTGTCGGCGCCCAATCTTCCCATTTCGGTGAAACCTGCCTAGCAGTCGGGGGAGATCATATATATTCTACTAAAGACCGGATGTTTCTTGCTGGACACCCATCACAGGGATGTTTCGGCCTTCAGTCGCATTGCGCTCCATGCTACTTTTTCAATAAAGCTTCTTTTTATCCCTCTGATTTCTCTTTAGTAAGTGTTGCTTACATTACACATGTCCTTACGTATTGGGGATCTTACGGTATTAAATGTGTTGATTTGGAAAGCTTTTGTACAAAGTTATATTAAAAAAAACGTCTGGTCCTTAATTTTTGCACACACCGGTGTATATATATATATAATTTTTTTTAAAGAGTACAAAAGTAAAGTGTTGCACATTAGTAGAGGGTTTTGTTGAGGAAAGTAACAAAAAGAGTAAGAAACAGAGAGACATGTCGCTACTGTGGTGCTCTAGGCTTTATCACCCTCATCAAAAACCGTCACATGTAGATGTGTGTGGTAATGAGAGTGTTGACTGGAGAGCTCGTGAGGGGAACAGAGGGGCTTCTCCTCATAATGAATGCCTTTCTTTCTCAGAAATTGCAACCCGAGTCAAGCAAAACATCAGTTCCTCTTGAAGACGGGCTCCCATACATGAGTGTTTACAAAGGAGCTCGACCTGGTGCTATTTTACTTCGAGCAAACCATATCAGTGGAGGAGGTCTAACGGTTCTGAACAGACTGGAAGAGGACACACATAAGCACAACGACATGTGGCTGGTCTTATGTTCCAAAATGCAATATGAATCAAGCCACTGCTGCTCATATTTTTTTCCCGAAATGGGAAGATTGGGCGCCGAAGATTGGGCGCCGACTATTGAGCGCCGCATATTGGGCGCCGGGAACTTTGGGTGCCGAGCATTTTGGGCCCCGGGAACTTTGGGCGCCGGGAACTTTGGGCGCCGAGCATTTTGGGCGCCGGGAACTTTGGGTGCCGAGCATATTGTGCCCAGTATTCCCGGGGCCTAAAATGCTCGGCGCCTAATGTTTCCGGCGTCCAAAATGCTCGGCGCCCAATGTTCTCGGTTGATCACTGAGTTACCGGTTGCTAACCGCTGCGTTCTATCATCAACCGGTTGCCGTATTAATATGAAGCACGTGGTCATTAGATGTCACGTGATCGATTAACCGGTAGCTACCAGTTGAGCTCGGCGAACGCAAACATTCCTTGCGTTCGACGAACCTCACCGGTTACTAACGCCAGCGTTCTATGATCAACCGGTTACCATTCTAAGCAGTTGATTGGAGCACGTGATCATTAGCTGTCAGGTGGTTAACTAACCGGTAGCTACCGTAACGTAAGCATTGAGAGCGTTTCAAAATTCGCCGCCGGGAACATTGGGCGCCGAGCATTTTGGCCTTCTGAAACATTGGGCGCCGAGCATTTTAGGCCCCGGGAATACTGGGCACAATATGCTCGGCGCCCAAAGTTCCCGGCGCCCAAAGTTCTCGACGCCCAAAATGCTCGGCGCCCAAAGTTCCCGGCGCCCAAAATGCTCGGCGCCCAAAGTTCCTGGCGCCTAAAATGCTCGGCGCCCAAAGTTCCCGGCGCCCAATAGTCGGCGCCCAATCTTCCTAGACCGATTTTTTCCTGCATCGGCTGTGCACCAGCTATACTCCAGCCCTTCTGCAGTTTCGGAGGGACTAAAAGCGCACTGGCTCATGAATTTAGTCTAGATGTTTCCGTCTGCCAAGTGGGATAAGAAACAACACCGGTCGCAGGGGCAGCCCCAGACCCCTATGTGTGGCAGCATTTTGGCTCGAATATCCAAAATAACATTTTCATTGAGGACAAATTTGTATAAATATATTTTACAAACATAATTCTTTTTGTCACTTGAAGCCTGAGAAGTATGAATGTAGCAATAATCTGGGGGCACGGCAGTGCCCCCGCCAAGTCGAGCGCGAAGCAAACACTGCCGTACCATCCTTTACTGGAATCATTTCGCCGCATTTTCAGGCTCCTATTTGAGAACCTTCTGATGAGACCAGGACGCAGAAATTTTCGTCATCCAGTAAGCTATAATCACATACTTAAAATCCGAAATTTCAAGTCTGTAGGTCATTGAATTCCGAAGTTAAGCGAAAGCAAAGTTTCGCATTTATGACACTCACTCACTCATGATCATCAAAATAGAACTAGTACTTCCCATAAACTCAGAGAGGTGAAATTTGGTACAGAGTTAGGGTTTAATGGCCACATAAAGGGAAAACTATAAAAGCTAGGCTAACCGAAGATCTGGAGTGACCCTGATTAGAAAACACAAGAGCCCAACCAAACTATTAGAGATCGACATACCGCCTTTATAAAAAATATTCAACTTGGTGGGTCGCTTCATTTGATGTCAAAAATCGAAAGTCTGAAGTATCAAATGAAGAACCCTTAGCTGGTCTCAGCCTCAGCTGTATTAGAGATATGGTAATGCCCCCTTCTACTATTGGTACATAAAAAAATCGACTGTCATTGCAAAAGTCCAGCGCAGTGGGACCCATCTTCCAATTTAATCTAGCATAGCTTTAGTCTACTCGAACATTACACAAATTAAATGTTTCTACAAAAAGAAGTGAAATCCCACCAAAAACATTCTGTAAAAAACTAGCCAAGTCTCGATGGAGCTGCTTGTTTATCTCTAAAAAGTAATGAAATCTAGACAAAGTCATGACAAGTCTAAGGTTCCTTACTGCGATTTCTTTATTATTATAGTTAATGTTGTGTGACTTGGCCGTTAAAGGGTACACAAGGGTACAAAACCAGGTGCTCCATGACACCATTGCACCAATCTGTCGCCAGAACCGCTACCCATTGACGATGGAAAATTGCCACTTGGAAAACGTATAAACAAAATTGACTTGTACCCACTAACGTATAAAGAATGTTTAACGGCCAAGTCACACAACATTAACTATAATAATAAAGAAATCGCAGTAAGGAACCTTAGACTTGTCATGACTTTGTCTAGATTTCATTACTTTTTAGAGATAAACAAGCAGCTCCATCGAGACTTGGCTAGTTTTTTTACAGAATGTTTTTGGTGGGATTTACTTTACACTTTCACCAAAGAAATTGAATCTCGAGACACCTCTGCAGGTAGATCTTCTTATTTGTCTTTGGTTCACATTCACCAATTTCACTCAGTCGCTGCAGCAAAACTATTGAAGTAATTTTATTGAGAAGTCATACACAAATTGGTAAAGGAACGTTATTTTGTTTATTTAATGAACTAAAATGCATAATATACTACGCTAGACCAAAAACATTTCTTTCTAGAAACAGTGTCTAATCACCCGAATAAAGAGACCGAAATCCTTACAAAAATTAATCAATGTAAAAATACGTGGGAAAAATACTCGAACACCTTTTAACGGCTTGGCATTTATAAATTTCAGTGAGAATAGCAATGCTTTGAATAGTTTCTTTTGCTACTAACTCCAAACATATCAATTTTAATAGTTTTAAAACGTTATGTAACGTTTCAAAATTATGCTTTTGTAATTAAGCTGCAAATCAACGTGAAAGAAACACTTTATTGGGCCGGGCGGCTATTAAAGCAACTAATTTTTTTAAATGTAAATTAAGCGTCACTATCTACAACACAAAGTAATCAAATGAATATGATGCAAACACGGAGGATGCAAAAAAGGAAGCAATATTGAAAAATTCTCAAGTTGTTAGTGAAATATTTTCTTCTTGTTTACTTTCCTTGGCGACATCTTTCCCAACAAACTAATAAAACAAGTTTTTAGCTACAAATTTTTGTGAATTTAGTAGCTGCATTCTATTCGCAACTCCAGTAAACTATAGAGGGCGCTGCAGCCAGTCTAATGGCGGATGAAAAAGGTAAAACAAAAAAAATGCCGCAACTTATAACGACGCTTTGTGAATGACAGTAATTTTTCATCGTGTTTGTGGGAAGCTTTCTTTTCTGAAAATACATTACACCACACTGTCTGAAGCCTGTAATCAACCCCAAAGAAAACACGTGGAATGGAATGTTTTACCTTTTTCTTTAGTATTGTTAATCACCGCAAGGTAGCGTATTCGAGCTCTGGAGTTGCGACTTTAAATTGTTGAAATGACAACAAAAAATTTAGTGATCAGATTTTTTTTTAAACGCAAAATGTAAAAAAAATCTAAAATGTTCAGTAAATATTTCTTTTTTTGAAAAAATTTAATTTGCAAAAAATAACGATTGTTAAAGTTCAAAGATTTTCATTTCTTTTTTATTCTTCATTACAGTGTAAGATTTCTAAAATACCTTTATATTTGCAAAATTAATTTAACTGTAAAATAGAGATTTTCTAAAGCCACGAGTGAAACATTAGTTGTGAGTAGCATTAGTGGAAAAAAAAGAGTAAGAAAAAAAATTAATTTGAATATTTGACATCTGGAATTCAAATTATGTTTTTCGCAATCACGATGAGTACGTGTGTAAGTAGGCGTGTGTGTTTGTGTCTATATGTGCAGGCATTAGTGTGTGTGTGTGTGTGTGTGAGTATGTGTGTGTGTGTGTGTGTATGTGTGTGTGTGTATGTGTGTGTGTATGTGTGTGTGTATGTGTGTGTGTGTATGTGTGTGTGTGTATGCGTGTGTGTGTATGCGTGTGTATGTTGGATATGGACGCAACCTGGAGACTTTGCTCGCTTAAGAGGAGCAGCATCGTGAGGCCGGTTGACGGTGGTGCTGCAGCGGGAGGCGGGGAAAAATAAAATCATAGAGGACATCAAAACTGCCAAGTCAGAACAATAAGCAATGTTATTGCTCAAAAAAAAAAAAAAAAGCAAAGAATTCGAAATTTAATTTGAGATTGGCGCAAGCGTTGGCGATTGTTGAGGGCGCTAAACCGTCAAATAAGGATCTCTGGCCTTTGACTTGGATTTTTTCTAGTACGATAACACTCATATAAGGTAACCAGTCCGGTGGCCTTCAGTAGCCTTCAGTACAGGAGGTGGTGGACTATTGAGCTGTATAGTAACCCTGGAGAGCGGATGGGGTCGAATCGGATTGGGGTAGAGTGTAACCTTCGAATCTCGCCAATGTTCCCCTCGTTAGGCTTAGGAGATGGTCTTAGCATTGGAGTCTACGAGGAAGCTCGCAAGCTTTAAAAAATATTTAAAAATAACCCATTTGCTTTTTGTTATCAAATGACCGGTTTTTAACCACAGGTATCCGACTGCGTTCGAAGACATTTTTTTGAAAAATAACCTGGACATTTTTTTAAATGTTATTTTTTAACTGCATATGTTTCAAAACCATGAAAAAAATGTAAAAACAAGTTTTTAAAATATTATTTTTTAAAAAAATGGACAAATTTGAAGAAAAATAGCTAAAAAACGTGTCTTACGCTAACAGCTATGGACAAAATTTGGTTCTAACCACACACAAACCCTTGTAGCAATACATTTGTATGACATTAATGTGTGTTTTGCTCTAAAAGTTTCATTATTTTTTTAAAAAGTACTGAAATATAGCCGAACAAAGTTCCTATACTGGTATTTTTTCGTAAACAAACGCCTTTGTTTAAACTTATCCGCATGAAAATATTACTTAATATTGAAATTCAGCTTAGCTTTTAGAGGAAAACATCAAGCATATTACTAATAACTATCTCAGAAAATTTCCCATCAATACTCGAATAACTTTTTGAGATATCATTGTTACAGTAGACAACTTTCTTCAAAAATATCGTTCTTCAGAAAACGTGTTTAAATGCAACTTCCGGTCTGGAGTTCAGTGTACGACTCTGTAATAATACAGCTATAACTCCAGTTGTAATTCACGTAGAGTAAAAACTAAGACAGTTTTGGAAAGCTATTGAATCAGACTACAACATGAAATCATAAAAACAATTACGAATATTTCATCGAAAATGTCGATTTTAACGCAGTCGGATACCTTAACCACATCACGTTGTCGGTGTGCTGAATATATACATCATTAAACAAAACAATTCTTTACTTTTATTTAGTAAAAGAATAAAAATTTGGCTCCTTTTCGGCAACCATTATTGCCAAGACTCGGGGTGACGTGAGATGACGTAGAAGGAGAGGGAGGGAACTTCCATCGCTCGGAGCGCTCGGAGATATGTTTTTCTTTTCCTTCGTTTTTTGTTTGTTTCGCTTAATAAGAGTAAGAATTAACAGATAATTTGTTAATTCAAATTTTAATTGTATAATTAAAAATTTTAGTATTTTTCATCGAGAATGTAGGATTATTTAACACAGTAACACAGTACTTTTTAAACAAATGCAGATTTATTTCAATTTATTAACCATTTACCTTCTGTAAAAACAGTTACACGAGTCGTAATTTTTGCGAAAATGAACGTATCGGTGACTTTGCGAGATAAAAAATTTAGTGAATTGTATGTGAATAGAACAGAAAGTTTAAATACTTCGCATGGCTTAAATTTTCGCGATAATGATGAGCTAGCGAAAATTAAAGTAAAACGAAAACAAGGGTTTTCACATTCACCATATTGTTTTTGTATGTTTATCTCTTTTCTGCAGGGAAGTTTTAGGTTTTCTTTCTCAAATATTCAGCAGATATTTTGTAAGTATTGTGTTGTCTTCATAATATTTACTAAAAAAAAAATTTTTTTTCAAAAACATTAAAAAAAAAAACCTCTTAATTTGGCTTTTAGCTATAATTATGAAGTACATACTAATTTTTGAATCACAGATTTTTTTTTTTTGATCGTTAGAAAAGAATTTATTGAAGAAAAGAACTTATCAATTTTCCTTTTACACAATTCCCAGTTTTTTTTACAGATTTGTGACGTATCGCATTATATTTTCATCTTTTTGAGAACTATTTCTTTTGCAATGTAAAGAAATAGTTGGAAAAAAAAATATGTCTAAATTCCCAACTTTATTATTAATTATTTTAAATCGTTTATTCATTCATTCTTCGTTGATAGGAAAAAGTACAAATTATGTACTAATATCCTCTTGGTTTAATCATTATGAAAATGTTTCTAAGTAATACCGTGTATTTTTATACAATTATGGTGAAATTATTGTAACGGATTCGGTGCGACTTCCACTTTCTTGAAATGAAGATACAGTTCTTGATAAAAACACAGGAAATTTATTTACACTATGTACAGGAGAAACCGTTAACAACTGCTAAATTATTCATCAGCAATTATCACACAACACCGTAAACCCAACGTTTACACACGTATTTACTTCCAAATACGAAAACAACACAGCGAAATGCCTCGCTATAAACAGAGCAAAATGCTATCAGTTCGAAATATCAATCGAAACTCCCCCCTTTATCCATCGCTAACGGCTTTTATAAACATCGAAGAATTTTCCACAACATTCTTTCTGCTTCCAGAAATGCGTAGACCGTTTTACAACTACACTTCCATTGATAAAATCAGTGAATGAAATAAGAAAAAAAAAAGAATAAGGGGTTGTATACTTTAGCCATATGTTAAGGGGTTGTATATTCATTACGGGAAACTATTTACAGGTTACGTTACTACAATAATTACTATTTACAGAATTTGTAACATTGCCCCCTTCCTAAGGACTGCACGTCCCGGGCAGTACAATCCCCAGAAAGGGTGCCAAACTTCTATCACAAGTTTACAAATATACACATTAATTAATAACTAACAGATACAGAAAACACAATAATAACAAGAAATATTACTAAACATTAAAAGCAAAAAAAAAAATTATCTACAACTTTTATGTTATCAACCATGGTTGTTTACGTAATACTCATGAACTATGGCCATAGTATGGGGCTAACCGATCATAATGTACAACCCTAGGTTTTGCATTAGGTGATTTTTGGATCCTCACTACGACGTCATTTAGTCGGTTAAGGACTTTGTAGGGTCCATCCCAATGCGACTGCAATTTGGGTGAAAGACCTTTCCGTCGGATGGGATTCCATAACCAAACCTTGTCGCCTTCGTTGAATTCATGTCCAGTAGACCTTGTGTCGTATCTGGTCTTCATCTTCTCCGCCGCGATGTTGATTCGCTCTCGTGCGAAGTTATGAACGTCTTCCAACCGGGCCTGGAGATCCTGGATGTACTCCTCAGGCGATGAAGGCGCATCCGGAGGACGACCGAAGACGAGATCACAAGGTAGCCGAAGCTCTCGTCCGAAGAGCATCTGAGATGGGGCAAATCCAGTAGTCTCGTGGACAGCACTGCGGTAGGCCAGCAGGAACAAAGGTAGCTTCTTGTCCCAATCCTGTTGATTTCTGGATACCATAAGCGAGAGATTATTTAGGATTGTGCGGTTAAATCTCTCCACCATGCCGTCCGATTGTGGATGTAGTGGTGTTGTCCTAGTTTTCTCAATTCCGAGAATTTGACATAGGCCCTTAAACACAGCAGAGATGAAATTCCTCCCTTGATCGGAATGAATCTGCAAAGGTGTTCCATATCTCGAGATCCAATGTTGGACTAGAGTCTCTGCTACGGTGGTAGCCTCTTGATCTGGAATGGGATATGCTTCCGGCCATTTGGTGAAGTAGTCGATGGAAACAAGAATGTATTTGTTCCCATCAGCAGTTCTTGGTAGAGGACCCAGGATGTCGATCCCAATTCGTTCGAAAGGAGCTCCAACGTTGTACAGATGTAGCTTCCCTCTGCTTCTCTTCTTCGGTCCTTTACGAGCAGCACAGGCGTCACAAGAATGGCACCACTTCTCCACGTCATCCTTCGCCTTGCTCCAGAAGAAGCGCTCCCGAACTTTATTGAGGGTTTTCAAGACACCAAAATGTCCTCCAGTCGCACTACTATGTATTTCTTTCAAAACATCTGAAATCCTTGATCGGGGAAGTAGTAACTGCCACCTAGATGTTTTACCGTCGTCAGATTCCCATTTCCGGTGTAGCACGCCGTTCCGTAAATGGAGTGAATTCCATAAAGCCCAGTATCTTTTTGTTGCAGGACTGAAGATGGAAACGTCCTGCCAGCTAGGGCGTCGACTGTCACTTTCCATGAACTCTAAAATTGGTTTTATGTCGGGGTCTTCAAGTTGATCTTTTCGAACTTGGTCATCACTCCATGGATCAGGTTCTGATGATGTTGGAGTCACTGTCACCTGATAGGCGGTAGGGCTAGTCGTTCCATACTGTTTCTCGATTCGGGAACAATAGTGGCAGTTCTCAGGACAGGGTCTCCTTGATAAAGCGTCAGCATTACCGTGAGATAACCCTTTTCGATGCTTGATCTCCATGTCATATTCCTGGAGCCGCTGTATCCATCTGGCTATCTGGCCTTCCGGATTTTTGAAGTTCAAAAGCCAAGTTAATGAGGCATGATCTGTCCGAAGCAGAAATTTTCGGCCGTAGAGGTAATGATGGAAGTGTTCTACAGCTTTCACTATGGCCAGTAACTCCTTTCTGGTGACGCAGTAATTTCGCTCCGACTTGGATAAGCATTTGCTCCAGTAAGCGATGACATGTTCATTTCCGTCAAATTCTTGGGATAAAACAGCTCCGATGCCCTCGTTGCTCGCATCAGTGTCTAGGATGAAGGATTTTTCAGGCTGAGGATAGGCGAGGATAGGCGTTGATGTTAAAGCCTCCTTCAGTCGTAGAAATGCATCTTCGCATTCTTTGGACCATTCAAACTTTTGCTTGCTCTCCGTCAGCTTATGCAAAGGTCGTGCAATGTTGGAAAAACCTTTTACAAACTTCCTGTAGTACGTGCAGAGCCCCAGGAAACTTCGCAGCTGATGGATGTTTTCGGGACGACTCCAACTCTTGACCGCAGATACCTTTTCTGGATCGGTTTGTACACCTTCAGAAGAGATGATGTGACCAAGGTAGTTCACTTCCCGGCGGAACAAATTACATTTGGACGGGCTTAACTTCAGATTGGCTTCCTTAAGCTTTTGCAGCACCTTCCTAAGATTTGCCAGATGTTCTTCGAAACTGCGTCCCACGATGATAATATCGTCTAAGTAGACCAGACAGGATTCGTAGGAAAGTCCTCTTAACACTGTCTCCATAAGACGCTCGAACGTAGCTGGTGCATTGCAGAGGCCGAAGGGCATCACTTTAAACTGCCATAAGCCTTGTCCAGTTGTAAATGCTGTCTTTTCTCGGTCATCAGGGTGTATCTCAACCTGCCAGTAGCCGCTCTTCAAGTCCAGGGTCGAGAACCACTTGTGTCCGGAAAGAGTGTCCAAGGTGTCGTCTATCCGTGGAAGAGGGTAACTGTCTTTCTTGGTGATTTCATTCAGCCGTCGGTAATCAACACAAAATCTGGTGGAGCCATCTTTCTTTCGGACCAAGACGATGGGAGAGGCCCAAGGACTGGATGAGGGTTCGATTACATCATTCTCCTTCATCTCTTTCAGGAGGGTCTCAACCTCTTCCTTCTTGGCGAACGGTAGTCGTCTTGGATGCTGTTTAATAGGGGGGTGTTCTCCAGTGTAGATCCTATGCTGCGTTAAATTCGTCCGACCCACATCCTCCGATGTAGATGAAAACAGATGCTTGAAGTCGTCCACCAATTGTTCCGCAGCAGTTCTTTGATCTTTCGTTAATGGTGCACTCCCAATTAACTTCGATGTCAAGGACTCAGAAGACACAGTCTCGGGGGAATTGATTCTTCTAATGATGCAGTTTACTGGAGTACAAGTTGCTAACACTTCACCTTTCCGGATATTCCTTGGCCTTTCACTCACGTTGGCGACTCTCACAGGAATTACATCCTTAGAAAGGTCAACAAGCGTAGATGCTACCAGCACTCCTTTTGGGTTATTGCTTAAGTTGGGGTATTCAATGAGTCCAAATCTAAAACTATTGCTTTCTTCAATGGAGCCGGGTATTAATGATTCTGACCTTGAGGGAACTGATAAATCTGTTTGGGCAATTATTTGATGAGCGGATTTTACATCACTTTCTGCGGGAAAGACTGCTATGTCTTCTCTCGTCGAGTGCAGCTCGTTAGTCTTGAAATCGAGGTTGAAGTCATACTTCTTTAAAAAGTCCAATCCGAGAATGAAGGGGTCTATGATAGCAGCAACGAATGCGGTATGATGGTAAATGGCATTTCCAAACACAATTTCTAAGTTCACTTTACCTTCAATCTCGATCTTGTCACCTGTCACAGTTTGGAGGGTAACGCAGGGCGGCGTCCACAGAATGTTGAGTCCAAATTGACGAGCCACATCTGTTCTAATGATCGTAACATTGGCTCCAGTGTCAATAATCAGTTCGCATGGAAACCCGTTTACATATGCGTAAACAAACAGTCCATTACTGCCGCCACTCGTCGATGAAATCTGGAAAACTTTAAGATGGGGCTCATTCCAATTTGGCGACCTCCGCCCCGCGAGATTGCCATGGCTTAGTTTTCCTGGACCTGGGAGGGAGAGGTGCTCTTCCCTCTGGTTTCTTGGCGAGCTTCACAGTTTCTTCGTAAGTGACCCTCGCCGCCACATTTCCAGCACTTAAGTGATTGTCCATTTTGGTACTTGGGAGCCGAAGTCCTTTTGACGATTCCTGCAATTTCTTTTATTTGCTTTTCCAGTTCAGCAAAGCGTGACGAAACCGGATCAGGCTCATCAGTTTTGACGCCGCGGATCGAATGGCGATCCTTGCGGGTTGCTTGCTGGGCGGCCTCCAACTTCATCGCATACACAACAGCAGAATTCAGGTCTTTGACATCCGCCATCCGTAGAGCTTTCTGGATTTCCGGATCTCGAACCCCGTCGATGTAGTAGTTGAGTGCCAGGTTGTCCCGAACATCCGCAGGACAGTCGCAAAAAGCAAGATGAGACAGTCTTTCGATGTCCGCCGCGAGCTCTTGCAGGGTTTCTCCGGTTCTCTGGAAACGGGACTTCAACTCAGGGAGGCTAAAAGAAGGAGCCTCATCTCCTTTGGCAGCGGGGCGAAAAAGTGACCGGATTATTCCATCGCCAATGGTGGCGCTAGTGGTCCATCTCTCGCAGTTCGCTCGCCTGATTTAACCGACCCCGAGTATTCGACTGGGTGGATGCCGGCAGTTAGCTAGTTTGGGGCCATTGATACGAAAAATTTGTTGGAACTCAATAATATCGCGTGGTCAGCACGATGGACCTAAAATTACTTTCTTTCTTATATTTGTTCTGGAATTTAGACATTAATTCTGTGTGTCCTCGATCTTCTTTCTCCTTAGTTCTTTTACTCCAATTAATTTATGCAGTAACTTCGATCAACCCTCTCCCCCCCCTCCCCCATAAATTTTGCATGATATAAGCTCATTTAAAATTAAATATTTCACAGTAATATGTGCAATAATATTTAGTTTCTTTTTTTGTTTACTTCTGCTGAAAAAGCCGTTTTTCCCCCCTTTTTTTTCTGGTGGATTAATCTTTAAAAACGATAAGAAAAAAAATAATTAAGACTTTGAACATTGAAAAAAAAACTGCTTTTTCGTTAGTTAATTGTGAACAATTAAAAAAGAATCTTACAAGAAAGTGCTATTTATTACAAGCGTTGATCTAGTTTATAGCTTATATTTATCACATTGTGTTTCGTTTTCACTTACCATAGTTACTTTCTTTCTCCTCCTCCCATACATAAATTTCGTGTGATATAAGCTTACATAAAACTTTATGTATTACGTTTAGTTTGAAATTGTTGCTCTGCTCTGGATTTAAGTGAAATTTGAAGAAAAAAAAAAGCAAAACATAAATATTTTGATGAAAATTATAAGTTAAACAGTTCAATCTTAATTTCAATTGAATTCTCTACATGAGTGCGTTATTGAGTTTTTCTACTACAGTGGAGTTTCTATTATTCAAGTTAAGCATATGTGAAATTTAATAAATAAGAAGAAAAAGGACATGAAAATATAACTAGAAGGAAACAAAATTAGTGATTTAAATTCCAAAACTTTAGTTGTTCATTGCTACTCTCTTTCTATTTTTTTAAATGAATAACTTTAAAATCAAGTCTTCTCGCTTACTCTTAAAATTAAATGCATAGTACTCAGAAAAATTATGAAAACCGGATCGTAATTTACGGGTTTTATTGGGAGAAAATGTTTTCAAAAGCCAGCTAAAATCATTTTTAGTTTCATGGCAAATGAGCAAAACAGCCATATCAAAAACAATATACAAAATAGAACACAAAATTGCACAACACATAACAAGAATGAATGCTCGCTAAAGTCGTAGCAGAAATACAAATTAAACACATCGAATGCAAAATATGCCAAAAACCTAGGGTGGAGTAAAGTATTCTATGCTTCTTTGAACAGCTTTCATGGCGAAAGTAGTTTAATACTTCCAAATATACAGGTGATAGTTTTTAAAACACACTTGTTTACAATGCTTCGCTACGAGCGAAAAGATATAAGTAGTGCGAGAGATGATACTCTAGCGGCCTCTGGCGGAAGTGGAATTTTGTTGCCAAACTGCTAACATGGAGATTCGTCTCCTTCCTTTTACTCCCTGCTTCAACTGGAGTCGGCTGAAATCTTTCTGGCACTTCTCACCGAAGCGAAGCTCCAACGCAGATGTGAGGGCGGCGAAATCCAGGCGCTGGCCGTCCGGAAGGTTCTGAAGAATGTCCGCTGCGTCACCTCTCAGGGATGCTGCAAGATGGCAGGCCTTGGTAGCAGAGTCCCATCCGTTCGCTTCCGCCACTATCATGAACTGAGTTTTGTAAACCTGCCACGAAGTTTTCCCATCAAATGTGGCAAGTTTAATGGACGGTCGAGCAACCGATGTGGGAGCGCCAAACTGTACAGAGCTGCTTTCCGCCGCCAATCTCCTTTCCAGGTCTTTAAAGATGTCTTCTTTAAGTTGATGAAATTTTCTATCTTCTTCTTCCAGTTTATTTTCTACAGCATTGCATCGGCCTTCCACGGAACTTAATTTTTCTTCAAATTTCTCTTCGATAGCATTAACTCGATGCTCTATCTCATTAAATTTATTTTCCATCACAGTCTTTACCGAAGTAAGATCGTTTTTAATTTCCTCTTGGTTAGAAACTAGGTCATTTTTCAGCACCGTTAAATCACTTTTCAATTGGTTTTGATTAGCCGCCATATCATTTTTTAATTGTTCTTGATTAGCTGCCATATCATTTTTTAATTGTTCTTGATTAGCTGCCATATCATTTTTTAATTGTTCTTGATTAGCTGCCATATCACTCTTCACAGAGGTGATTGCGTCAAGAAGTTGTTTTAATTGTTCATCCATTGCGCGAGTAATCACCATAAAAATAAAGTCCTAATTCAAAAAAAAAAGTCTTTATGAAAAAATGTCCAAAGTCACACTTACTCCAAGAAAGTCCAGAAGAAGCCCCACGTTGGGCGCCAATTGTAACGGATTCGGTGCGACTTCCACTTTCTTGAAATGAAGATACAGTTCTTGATAAAAACACAGGAAATTTATTTACACTATGTACAGGAGAAACCGTTAACAACTGCTAAATTATTCATCAGCAATTATCACACAACACCGTAAACCCAACGTTTACACACGTATTTACTTCCAAATACGAAAACAACACAGCGAAATGCCTCGCTATAAACAGAGCAAAATGCTATCAGTTCGAAATATCAATCGAAACTCCCCCCTTTATCCATCGCTAACGGCTTTTATAAACATCGAAGAATTTTCCACAACATTCTTTCTGCTTCCAGAAATGCGTAGACCGTTTTACAACTACACTTCCATTGATAAAATCAGTGAATGAAATAAGAAAAAAAAAAAGAATAAGGGGTTGTATACTTTAGCCATATGTTAAGGGGTTGTATATTCATTACGGGAAACTATTTACAGGTTACGTTACTACAATAATTACTATTTACAGAATTTGTAACATTATATAAGGTTAAACAGTTTATAGGTATAAAATTTCCAAAAAAAAAAGAAAAGATTTTGCGACCACATTGGAAGAAATTAATATTGACTTTCTCTTTGAACACTCCGTAATGTGAACACCCCCGATATTCTGAACACATTTTGAGGGCGAATCCATATAGTAAGATATCCTGCTGTTGCTTTTGCGGCGACAATGTTTTATCCAATCCCCCTTTATGGTGCACCCCCTCCCCCAATCAGAATATTTTTGTTCCATTCCATAAGTGTCCAGGTTAGAAATAATTTACTGTACAATATTTCTGCTCTTTAAAGAAGATTTATTGGCTTAAGGGCTTTTTGAAAACATTATTAAAAAACCCATGATATTCAGGGTGGCGACAGATCAGGGAAATCAGGGAGATCAGGGAAAAGTCAGGGAACTTTATTAATCAGGGAAAAGTCAGGGAAATATCAGGGAATTTTGAAAAAGTAACAAAAAATCAGGGAAAATTTATTTTATGAAGAAATTTTTTTTTTTTTTTTGCTTTACAAAATTAAGTACTCTAATTCCCTACGCGTTTTCTGCCAATGATCTGTTTAAAGTATTTTTTTTTGTTTTAATTTTCTATAATCGTTCCATTGTAGAAAAATTTAATGTACTGTTTTGTAGGTTCCCCCCCCCCCCCCAAAGATTGACTTGATATATTTTTTTAACCATTTTATTAAAAAAAAGTAACATCTTTTGAAAATATATCTTTAGTTCAACAACTTTACACAGCTTAAAACGTTAAAAATACTGCATTTTATACAGATATACAATGGATTTCAAGTAGAGCAAAGAAAAATAAAACCATTATCATTGGTAACGTAAATCAGGGAAATTTGGTGAACTTAATCAGGGAAATCAGGGAAAAGTCAGGGAACTTTTTTTCACAGTTCCTGTCGCCACCCTGATATTGTTTATTTTATTTTTTAATTGTATCGGGGGGGGGGGGGGGTTACCTTTCGGTGCCCCTCCCAAAAATTATTTCTGTGTCCGCCCTTGCACGTATGGGGGATTTTTGTATGTGAAATATTTTTTTATATTTCTAAAATAGGTTTGTGACTGAATTGAAACTCATTATTTCAATCAAGTCCATGTTCTTGTATGCTATGTATAATAGTACAATTACTTCCAATTGTTCCTAAAAATGAAGATGAAAGAAAGAATAAAATTTCAACTCAATACAAGTGTAAAAAAAAATATGTATTTCAGTTCCTGTTCGTACTATAAATAAAACAAGTGTAATAAATCAACGAATTCAAAAATCGAAATATAAAATTCATGAAACCATTTCTTGTATACACAAAACAATACAAATGATAATAATGAAATGATACAAGTTTTCTATAGTAAGACAAATATACACTTCTTGTTGACTTTGATTGCATGAGCAAAATATGTAGAAAGATAAATTTTTGAATTTTTAAAAACTGCGGAAAATGAAACAAAGAAGATATGACTTTAAAGCAAAGAAATGTATTTTGTAGGGCAGAAAATAATGTTTGAGTAGTAAAATTTCCGCATTGGAGTAACAAAAAATTATTTTGGAGTGAGAAATGCTAAATTTAGGAGTGAAGGGAAGAAAAAAAAAAGCAGCTATATATTTGCCCCGCAAAAAGGGGGAAAAAAAAGAACATGAGACGTAGAAAGTATAAAAGAGAATTAGGCAAAGTGAGACAGGAAGAAGAGTGAGAGAGCAAAAATTTCTTTTATGTTTAGGCTAATTCCAGACTGGTAAAAGTTTTGAAAAATCAATTCGACATTCTGTGAACAGTAGCGTAACTATGAGGTCTAGCTCCCCTGGAGAACTAAAGAAATTCCTCCCCCCCCCCCCAAACCCCAGTCGCCCACATTGCAACTCATTGTGTCCTCAAAAAAAAAGTTTTTTTTTTTCTTATTTTCTTTTTTAGAATTGTTTTCAACGATGCTCAATGTTCCAACTCAGTAGATGTTATGTATGTGTGTAAATATATATGAACCCCCTCTAGCTCTTTTTCTTGATAATTTTTTTGCAATTTTTTAAAGCATTTTTCAATTTATATGATTAAAAGAAAAAAAAAACTCTTAATTTTTTTTTGTTTAATCAGCCGACATGCCGCCCCTCTGTCTGCTGCGCCCCTGGCGAGAGCCACTCCTGCCAACCCATAGTTACGCTACTGTCTGTGAACAATATTTAAATAAAAGGTTGTTTTCAAACCTGATGCAAAGGAAATGACTATGTCATCATAATTTGACCCCATCGAACCAAAATATCTGCATTGTGTCTAAAACTGTTACATTAACTTTACAGACTGATGCTTTAGCCTGTTATTTAACGTTTTTTTTTTTTTGGGGGGGGGGGAGGGATGATCGGGCTCTGATGAAGATACAGCTGAATCAAAAACACCAAATCAGAAAAGAATATGCCAAATGATTCATTAACGTTTACACAAGTTTTGTTAGCTGGATGGAAAGGAAAGAAATTAACAAAGAGCAATATTTTGAACAGGTACTTCATATAGAAGATAAAGTAATACAAATAGCTTGTTTGAGAATGCATAATAGTATGGGAATGTTCTTTGTGTTTCCTGAGAAAGAATATAAATGTTCTATGGATTCTGATAAAATTATTGAGTATTTAAAGAATTCAGAATTGTGACAGATGTCTCAGGCTTAGACATTAGATATCATTGTTTCAGACTGCTGTATCAGCTGAATAAATGTTTTTAAGTTGAAATTGACCAAGTTTAATTGCTTTGGACTCCTTGTTCTTCCGTTACTGTTCTTCCGTTTCCCTTAACAAACGCATAGTTTATATTCTTAAAATAATTATTTTTTAAAACTATCTTTGAGAAATTGAATGATTGAACACTCCCGTATGTTCTCTAATTTTTATAGAATTTTCCATTTTATAATTTAGCTGAACTTTTGGGGAGAACATGATAGAGTGAAAATCATGTCGCAAAAATGTCCTCCTGTTGCCGTTTTTTAAATTTGATTTAAAAAAAAAGCAACAAACGAAAAATTCTTGGCTTTGGCTTTTTAAGCAACTTAGTATGATGTATATAAATGTCAACGCATCAGTTTTTGAAAAAAATATGTAGTTTGATAAGCTCACAGACAGAAATATATCGATTTTTTTCCCAAAAACCGTTCTTCCGTTACCGCTTGAATTCACCACCTCAACATTTTATTATTTTAATGCTATTCTGAGGGCTAATTTACTATTGTGATGGATTGAAGCAGTTCGCTGGAGACGCAAGCTTATTATAGTAAGCAAAAAATATTTGTGTGAAATTATTTTTACTTTTATTATCTTGTTAAACTGTAGCCAGAAAAGCATTTAAACTTCTAAAAATATGTGTAAATCATAAAACATTCGTAAACATAACGAGGGCATTTCTGTGAGAATGACCCAAAAATAGGATGTTTATGCGCTCATTGTCAAGGTTATTTAATTACATTACATTTTAAATAACTTTACTGTTTAATTAGACCAATTCTAAAATTTAAAACGATCTGGCAACTAGTATTTTTTGACCCCTGAATATATGTATTGTTGACACAAGTGGATTAAATTAACTATTTTTTTCAATAGTTATTTACAGCTTGCTGGAATTCATGGTTTTATATTTATTTTGTATTCCTGATTTTATAATTATTTATACTGTCACCAATAATGTTTTGCAATGTTTATTGGAGTAGTTTACTGTTCTAAAGAAAAAATATACATTTTCAAAATCAATGACACTGTTACTAGAGCCGAAATCATTGATAAGTTAATTCCATTTTTTTAAAAAGTTTCAGCCTTTAATTTTTTGGCTTAATTTTAAATATTTTCTATTTTTAAGGGTGCAGCTGCTCTCCCTTGCCTACTCTATAGATACGCCCATGTATGTATGTGTATACATCTATCTTGTATTAAATTGCTACATAACCTCACATCTTTATGCATTGATCACCGCGAGTCTTGTAGCTCCAAAAACAGGGGTGTACATTTTTTTTCTTTCTTTTCAAAGGTGCACTTTAATAAAATTCCTGTTACATCTTTGGAGTGCGAAATTGAACATTTCATACGCAATCAATCGTTTGTCCCCTCCAACTGGAAAAATTTGAAATGACCGGCCTGATAATCGTTGCTTTAAAATTTTCTTACACATTCTTTTTTAGAAAGAAAGCATGCCAATATCATTTATGTGAGTCAACACATTATCTAAAAGTGCCTTTGAAACCATTTTTTTAAAACATAGTAAAAGGTGACTTATTATAGCACGAAAATATACCACATTGATAATCTAACAGTTTTTCAAAAACCATGACATAAGATAAATGAATGTCTTTGTGCTGAAAGGTAAAGTAAGAAGTAACAACGTCAGAAAGCACAAATTGCAGATTATTGCAGGCACGTGTTTCAGCGTTACAAAGAAAGCCTTCATCAATGCAAAAGAAATGAGCTTGTGGATGAAAAGACATCCGACAAAAGCTTTTGTCGGATATCTTTTCATCCATAAGCATTATCATCCATTTTAATTCTCAGCTTTTATTCATGCATGCGATTAGTGACGAGGGAAAGATCACTGATTTAAAAATTTTATCGGTTGCCAGTTTCTGTTAAATAAACAAAATACTTCTTATTTCAGCAAGAAAAGCTTTGAAAAAGATTTAAAATTTTCCCTTGATCCTACTTTTGGGGGTAGCAACACGTGAAAGTTTAGTTACGTTTTCTTTTCCGTGCTGTCCTCTGTTATTTAGAGAGAAAAAAATCATTTAAATTTTGATATCTTGACGTTTCCGCAAACACGAATTGCGATAGGACCCTACTCGTTGAAGTTCATATTTCTACAGATGGAATGGAAATGGTAAAGAAATCTGCACCCGTCCTATTATGACTCATGATTTTCCAGAATAGATAATACGAGGCATATCCATGAAAAATAAAATAGTGATACGGATGCAGTAATTAAGATTGTGATTTTATGGCCGATATTCACCAGTACATTTATCATAAAGATTATTTACAACGTATTACGTTATGTATTTTTATTTCTTATCAGTGTTAACTGATTGGAATGAATAATCGGGAAATTTTGAATTTAGATAGTTTTATTGTTTAAATTCATCCATACAGGTGTTTTCGCCTGAAAAAAAAGCAATTTTTACCCAAAAAACCTTTTTTTTTAAATGTTAAGTCTGCTTGAGTTAGGCCCTGAAAAAAAAAATAATAATTATAATAATAAAACCAATCCGCCGACGATTTGTAACTATGATGACGAAAATTTCGCTCTCTAAATAAATACTAAAAACAACCATCGTCATGGTAGTCTGTTAAAGGAGAGTAACATCCTTTTTGGTGAAGCGAGGATAGTATATAATTCGTTATTGCTAAAAAAAAACAATCCTGAAAAAAATATAAATAAAATCAAACCGCACATGGTTTGTAACTATGAAGGCGAAATTTTCCCTCCTAAATAAGAACTAAAAACAACCATTGTCATGGAAATCTGAAAAATCAGAGCAACATCAAACTTGGGAAAGTGAGAATAGTACGCAATTCGTGATTGCTCAAAAAAAAAGTATTTTATTTTATGTGTTTGGACTGACCCGTTGATAGCAATCGAAAGAACACATTTTTCCTGCTTATGAAAGCATTCGTTTGGGTCTTTAGATTCATATTGAACTGAAGTTATAAATAACCTTTCTCAAGTAAGTTTCAAGGACAATTCTAAACCTTTATTTACGCAATTGGTAACGATTTCATTATTGGAACACAATAGTAGAAAGCTTAATCATTTAAAATTCTTATCTACTGTCAATTCTTTTGAGTTAACAAACAAAACACTTGTAATTGGTTTTAGTAAGGGATTTTCAATTTTCTCTCATGATTCTGCTTTACGACTAGCAAAACTCAGTAGTTGTGATTATCTTTCTTTTTTGCTTGTTTTTTCATTTCTTATAAAAAAAATTTGAATTTAATGCGCGCTTTTTCCCGCGAGATTCCTCTGAAAATGAGCTAAGGCAATCGAGGTCGCGATTATTTTAATTTTTTAATTTAATATAAGTTCTTGTACTACTAACTACTGTAATATATTTCACGTAAAATATAAGTGTCAAGTCCACCCTTTATGGTTTTACATCAGGATACGGTACACAACACAACAATACTTCATTTAAGTTTCATTTGCATCAATTATTTCCTTTCAAGAGAAAAGCAAAACTGCCAGTCTTCCCAAAAAGCGCAGCTATTACATAACTGGTTGCATCCAATGAGATCAGCGATCGCATCCTCGTTAACACGCCCTCCAGTGCATCATCAAAAATCGTAACGCCAGCGAAACAGCGATAATTTTACAAATCTAGTCTTCCGCTCTACCCCATTCTCCTGCCAAGCGAGATCAAGTTTCCACTATTGTAGGTTTTCTCCATTTTATAGAGCTCACTGGGACAGACGCGCTGCCGATCGCGCCGAGGAGCCTTGTCTTAACGAAAACATCGACATAAAGGAGCAGAGAAAAGCCGCGCATGCGCTGTATTCCAAATGTTGGTGTGGTGTCGGTCTATCGGTGTTGCGAAAAGGATGGTTTATTTTCCACCTCAAAAATGTTCAACGCACCTAAAGAAGTTTCCACTTCAAAAATTCAAAGGCGAAGTCTGCGGTCTGCGCCATGACCGCATGCCCCCCCCCCTCAGGTGGGCACCCCTGTTTAGTTTCTTAAGGGCCGGATTCAAGTGAAACACTACCCAATCGCAAAAAAGACAATCGCAATCGACGAGATTTGCAATCGCTGTTGGCAGTCGAATTCAAGTGAAACAATTCGGACAATCGCAAGTGAGAAGTCGGGGTAGGAGCTACTGGTCGATGATAATCGCATGTACGTGGAGCGATTAACTGATGTCAACCAATGAGAGAATTAGGTTTGAGCTCCCTGGGTTTGAGATGGTTAAAATCGTGATGCAATATTTGTTTTGGTGTTGAATTCATGTTCGCTCGCGTAATGGATATATTCCGTGCTATTTTTTTTTTTTTTTTCAATTTTCAGTTCTACAGTTGGAAAAGAAAGCAAACTGGATAAAAAATGTTGCCGTTTAAGAAATGCTCTATATGTTCCACATGTACATTGTATTTCTTTTGAATAACACGCATGATGTTTAAAGGAAAATTACGATTTGATAATCATCCGATGAGAATGAATCTAATGAGGATCAAAGATTTTCAAATAATTTTCTCACAACGACAATTGAATAATACTTAGAGAATTTTGAATTTAAACTGCCTATTGTAATATCTGTTTGACTTGAACATGTTTTTTTTCCCCTACGTTGAATACATTTGCACAAGTAATAAGTAAAAATATGTTTACTTATGAAGCAAAATGAGAGTTTTTGTTAATAGTTTGGGTTATGTACAAGTTTAAATTCAAAAGTTGGAGCCAATTTCTAGAATAGTTACAAATAATCATTGATAAGATACATCTAGTTTTGAAATGCTGATACACATTGTGCAGAGATAAGTTCTTTTTACTTCAACTAAACACATTTTTACTGTATTTTACTTATTTTAGTTCATCTAGATCATAACAGGTCTCTTTGATTTCGTTTAAACAGGTGAGATTGCAGTATATCTTCTTTGTTATTAAGGGAAGTCAGTTGTTTTTTCATCAGTAAAATGTAAACTATTTTCTTGTTACCCTGAAATAAGTGTAGCTTCAAAAAAGAAATTTTATTCAAATACAAAATTATAAAACTAATTACACCTACATGTACTGTAATACGAACAATGAAAGAACACAGTATGACCAGAGCCGGGCCCGAATCTATCAATTTTGAGGCCCCCTGTCAAAAATCAGCACGGCGGCTAACTGCCTACTAAATTTCTATGTAAATAAGGGCCGGGGAGCACTTTCAGTGGCATGCCCCCCTCCCCACACACACTGCAGGGTCTGCGAGTATGTAGATCCGGGCCTGACCAAGGCCGCACAGAGGGTAGGAAAGCAGGGGCAAGGCCGTCCAAAGAGACTGACCATGTTATCTTTCCTTTTATTAAAAAAGATAGGAATGTGTTAGTATTTTAAATTAAATCTGTACTAATAATAAAGCTGAAAGTCTCTCTGTCTGGATCTCTGTGACTCGCTATGTGACTCACCTAGACCATTTGGCTAATTTTCATGAAATTTAGCAAAGTTTGTAGCATGAGGGTGCGCACCTCGAAGCGATTTTTAAAAAATTCAATTTTGTTCTTTTTCTATTCCAATTTTCAGAAAATTTCTCCGAACAAATTATCACAATGTGGAATAGTAAATTACGAAATCATCATAACACGGAACTGTAACATGGGCAAGCGAATTGGAGAGAAATTCACCATACATTATTTAAATATAAAGGCGAAGCAAATGACCTTTTAATTTTCTACTATGGGCAAAGCCGTGTGGGTACCACTAGTACTGAATAAAAGTAAGAAGAATACATTTTATTGCAGCTAAAGCTCAGTTTAGAGCTCGCTGTCATGTCTTCGCTCCCGCCCGGCGGGGGATGCCCTGCTCATCCTTCTCTTTGGACAGCCATGTGCCAGGCAAAAACTTTGAAGCTGGCTCACAAGGGGCCTGCTAGCCCTGGAAATGGACACAAAGGGGTGTTTTTGGGCATTGTAGCATAACGAGAAACTTTTTATATGGAGGTGAAGGTTTACTTATAACCGGGGTTGCAGTGTCAGGCCAATTTTAGGTTAGGAGATACAAGTTGGAAGCTTTGAAATTCTAGGAATTTGGAATCTTTTTCCCTCTAGACTATAGCTGTTTCAGGGATACGGAGTAATAGTGGAAATTGGTTTGCTTTTGGGGTAAAAGCAGGGCAGCTGAGAGCCAAGGCGAACTTGTTAGTTTGGTCCCCAGCCCCCACTCTCCTCATAAAACTCTGAGCTGTGACTCCTAGTTTTCGACTAGGCTGCAATGGTCTCTCGTTGGCCCTGCGTAAACAAGTCTGAGATTTAAAAATTCAAATGCATTGCTGTAATACAATTTTCCCATCACTGCCGCACGTAAAGGCATACATTGGCCTTAAACCAGCCATGTACTTCATGTAGTATTACAGAGCTACATGCTGTATAACCCGCCACAAGTCGAACCGCACCATGCTGCGGACACTCACTGGTGAGATAAATTTACTTTGTCTACCAGTTTGTTGGCATTCTCAGCTCCAATGAGTTGATATCTGCCTCCAGCTCGGTTGTTCACACTATTCCAGACTGATGAGTTCTAATAAGAACCAAACTGCAGTCTTTGGATGCGATAAACAGACTGTCTGGTACAATTGCAGGTTATTCTCTCGTACATCAAGTGCCGGATCCAGGGCGAAGGAAGCATGTTGTAATATAACTAGATGCAAAACTCAGCTGCAGCCACCGACTGTGCAAATTTTGAAGTAAATTGGCAAAAACATAGCCATCGAGGATACAATGCTGTTTCCATCCTATCAGAGGCTACGGCAGAAGTTGTTTCTGCACATCTTGTCAGGGGCGGATCCAGACTATGGATTTGGGAGGGGAACATTTCTAGCAAGTATGTTTATGGGGGTGGGGGAGTTATATGAAATTACTCATTAAAAAATAACCATAAATATTGAGTTTTACAACGTATCTACTGCTTCTTAATGCCTCTTATGAAAAAAATGTATTCATTACAAATTCTAAAAGTACAATTCTTAAATAATTAGTTTAAAAAGTTGAAATTTTAGTCTCAAGGACGCAGTTTTAGACGACCTCTGGTGATGTTACGAAAAAGAAAGGTTTGGGAGCCACCTGCGGAAATTAAAGTTTTAAAAACGCAATTATAGGCGATATTTATTGACGGTAGGGTCAGAGATTGGATTTTTTTGGGGGGCTGCCTCCGTTTTTTTGTAAAATAGATTTAAATCGAAAATCCCTCCGCTAAATTTTCTGAAATTGAATTTCCAAAAACGCAGTTACAGACTAACTTTGACAATACATCGAGCAGTACGGTTCTGGGGCTTTTCCCAAAAAATGTTTCGATATTGAAGTCCTAGAAAACGAAGTTTTTGAGCGATATTCGGTGATAAAGGATTTAAACGCTTTCCCCATTAAATTTTTCAAAACCTTAATTTTTTTAATGTTCAGATTTTCTACAGGAGCATTCGGACCCTTGTCCGGAAATTTTTCGTTATCGACATCTTAAAAAAATGACTGTAGACCATATTTGGTAACGTCAGGGGTTTGGCAATTTTTCAAAATTGAAGCTGCAAAAAAGCAATTTTAAACGATTCTCGATGTTATTAGAATGCGAGGTGTTAGGTAGTTCTCCTCTTTAAAATTTTCAAAATTGAAGTCCTAAAAACAAGATTTGAGACGCACTTTAAACGTATTGGCAGAGGAAGCGGACTTCCGACATTATGAAGACTTTCTTATTTTTAGACCGACTAAAAAAGGCGACTGTTTCCAAGATACGTTCTATTGTTCTCTTTAATTATAGGAAATGTTTTAAAAAAACATTCTACTCGGTCTTCTGGAGGATCACGGATCCTGTCGCCCTGTGCCCCCCCCCCCCCCCCCTCCAGCCTCCACCTCTAATAGCGCCACTGAATTGCAGTAGCTTTAAATATAATGATCAATCCTTCACCAAATAAATGCAAAAAACAGTTTAAACAGGTTTGTGTTTATTTATTTATTTATTTTATGCAGGGAAGAGGGGAACATTCCCCAGTTCTCCTCTTTAGATCCGCTTTTGCAATTCTCTCCTATCTTTTTCATGCGCCTTTCTTCCAGCTAAAGTTCTATATAACTGGAGAACTTCGCTGTAATACGTTGTGAAAATTTTTAAGTACACATGAGAATTTACAGAAAGGGGAACGTTCCCCCAGTTCCCTTCCAGGGATCCGCCTCTGCTATTGTTTGATCGAATTTTCTGGAGCTTTTCCTCGAGTTTAAGTTCTATAAAACAGAAGATTTTTTCTACACTCTATTGTGAAAATTTTTAGGTATATATGGGGGTTTTGAGGGGAGGAGAAAGTTCCCCCAGTTCCCTCCATGGATCCGTTTCTGTTGTAGCCTACACTGCAAAAAATAATTGTTGTTTTTAAAGTAATATACTGTATTTTCCTACAGTTTAATACTGCTTTGCTAAATAACAGAGAAAAACTGTAAAACTGTTTTAAATTGCGCAAAACGATGCGCAAAAGGTGTTTCCTTTCACACGGGAAGATAAACGAATGAATTCGAGGTATCGATAGCCATGTTAGTAATTTTTCGGGGGTGTGCTGAGACAGGACTGATCAGCTGTAATTCAAGTTAAAGGTAAGTAATAGTTATATTATTCATTCCCTTTTCCTCAAAATGTAGTTTTCTTTATCATGGATAATGTATGTAAAATAATAGTGTGTATTTTGAAATCATAATTCGTATCCCAATATTCGTTGATGTTGACTTTGCAGTTTCTTTTAGTTGCTAAGTTGTAGCGATTGCTTTATAGCAAAAGTCCGAGTAGTTGTTGTGATCTTGAATATTTTACTGCACGTATGATAGTTTTAGACTTTTTTTACGATTATATTTTGTGTTATATAGGATGTGAGTACTTAAAATTTAAATTCTTATGTTTTCTAGTAAATTTTTAGCGTATCGCGATTGACTTCTTTCTTTTTTTTTTATTTTTCTTTCTTATGTTCCGTTTTAAATTCTTTAACAGTTAGCATTTAAATAATTTACTGATAAACTTTACGCTATAGCATAAGTAGCTTTTATATCCTGTACATAATTCGATGAATAAAATGTAAATAAATAAAATAACAACGTAACCGAGAGACATGCAAACAGTATCAAGTTTACTGATATTTTTTGTTGAAGAATTTGCCCCTCTGGAAATACAATACTCTGATGTCTGAACGACTCAAAATTCTCTGAAATCTCGAGCCAGTTTTCATACTTATCAAACAAAACTAAAATAACAATAATTTAAAAAATCATCAATAAAGCACTCAAAAAAAAAAAAAAAAAAAATCTAATAAAAATAAGCATTTTTAGATACAAACACGAAACCCTTGTGTTTTAAAAGTTTTATATTTGCGTCAGTAGGAAATTAAAGTTTTACTTCAGGGAAAATGCACTTGTATCATTGAAACTTGTGAACCTAAAAATAATTAGAAACTATATTCAAAGGCACTTGATGGGAGGTCACGGGAAGTCTCTATGACCTCCCCAAAATTGCCATATTGGGAAAATTTTGTCTTGCGATTCGGCAAATTTGGGGACAATTGTAATGTTGCAATTTTTGAATTCTCGAATGTCCAAAATTTATTAGATATTGTACTTAATTCTGCGTACTTAATGTGTGCATGCACCAGTATTTTATTAATCGGCAAGTATGTAAGTTCCGTTCGACAAATTGAGATTATACGCCTTCCAATATATTTCAGTTCAGGCCGTGCCTGGCTATATTTTATAACTTTCAGCTTTTCATTTCTGATCTGGCAGTGTTGCGTTCTCGTCAAAATTACAGTTTTTCAATTTAAAGTAGAAAATTTACATTATTATGCATTGTTTGTCATAGTTTGACATCATCTACTTTTCTGAATGAGCATGAAGGACATGATCATTCAGAAAAATAGATTCTCGAGAACTACAGTAGAATTTGAAACTCTTGTAACCTTGAACTCGTCAGTTTCCTTACATTTTAACTTTAAGAACCCTTTGAGTCTTAAAGTTTGGCGTCAACGTGTTTATGCTAAAGAAAAAAACTATATTATAAATACTGAAAAGTGTGATTCTGTACTTCACTGTCTTTCACTCTATATAAAAAGTAAAAATATGTCAGAGTGTTATCCGTGTAAAATGGAAAAATCGGGTAATTTCGTTTAAACCTGTAACGGAGATTCAAGCCAAAAGCCGGGTAAGATCTTTTGCATTTAAATGCGATGGCTTCCTTAGCAGTTGAGTTCTTTAGGGGGAGGGGGATTATTTTCACAATAATAGACAATTTTTCAAAAAAGTGAGGTTTTCGAATATTTTGTCAGGTTTCAAAAAAAAAAAAAAGAACAGAGAGATTTGCGGGAAAGATCCGATTACGGAAAGGAAATTCTGAACTCCCGGTTTGAAATTTACCTTAGCGACCAAAGCATAAGAATCGAAAAATACAACAAATCCTCCAGTTAACAAAGTAGCGTCATAGAACACTATAACTCAACATTAATGAATGGAATTAGCACACTTTCAAATAAATCGGGTTTGCTTAAGCAGTTTTGAGCCGAAGCAGCTAGTTGCTTCCACTACTTACGGACTAGAGCGGTTTTAAAAAGAAAAACCAAAACCTTTTTTGAGCTATTTGAGGGAAGAAAGCCATCTATTAAACACTCTCGTGTTTTTTGGCTGTATTTCGTATATTTTAATTCAAAAACAGAAAATAAACAAATTGGATATGAAAGCTAAACAGGTAGTCATGGTAGGATATGCGTTTCATACGAAAGGTTATAGAATTTGGGATCCCGAAAATAGCGAAGTGACAGAAACTCTGAATGTTTAATTCGATGAAAATAAATTCTGGGCGGGGGAAAAAAAACAGGAACGGGAAACAGAGATATACAGTTTTATTTCACTTCTGAGTAAATCTGAAGTAGAAGATGAATACCCTGAAAATCATAAAATAGCATGTTGTGAGAATTAAATGGGTTAAAGAAATACCAAGGCAAAGTATATAGTGACATGACGGTTCTAAAGTCCGAATCGCGAAGTCGAGGTTTATTGTTCTGAAAATAACATTGAATATGACCCAAAATATTTTGATTACACTTGTGATGATAATTCAAGAAAAGTATCAGATTCTGATGAAGATAGGGGGGATAATTCACGTAAACTAGAAGCAAACATTTCCGAAGATGTAATTCTTTCAAATTTGAAACAAAGTTTGAGAACGCCAGAAAGTGAAGATTGGCAAAACGCAACGGAACAGATGAGAAGAACGAAATAATGCGCTTCAGGGCTTGACTGGTAATTTTAGGTAACTACCAGCTATGGGGGGGGGGGGGGGGATACTTTTCTCAAGTGTTCTCTCCAGTAATTTCTTTTCCTTTGGTTGAGGCTTTCTTTTCAATTTTTGTGTAGAAGCTACATTGGGTCCATTTCCAAGCAAATGTTTGCAATGCGTATCTATATGCGGATTTAAAGGAGGAGATTTGTGAGACAACCGAAGGGTTTGACGATCCCTGAAATCTAAATTTTGTCTGTAAATTGAATAAATCATTGTTATTCTGATACAGATTACGCCTCAAATCATGACGACCGGATTCCAATGCCGGGAGGGGGGGGGGGCGCTTGAAGTGTTTTTGGATAGGGTACGAATAATATGGTGTACATTCAAACAAAAATGCGTAGCACTGTCAACGATGGAAGCGGAGTATATTTCCATTAGTGAACAATCTATGGAAGTTATGTGGATCAAAAAAATTTTAAATGAATTAATTGGCCACAAAAAGAGTTCAGAATTTTAGATTGATTAATAGTACTCTGCACTGTGACAATCTAGTTGCGATCGATTTTTCCAGTTCTGCAATAGAGAATTGCAGAACTAAGCAGATTAATGTGGGGTACCATTTCCTAAGGAATTCGGTTGACAAAAATGAATTTGAAATAAAATTTGTTGAGAAACTAAAAATAATTTAGCTGATTGTTTCACAAAACCTTCTGTAGGGAAAATTTACGTAAAGCTTGAATTGCAATGACATATTTTTCTAGATTTTTTTTTCTGAAATGTTTCAATTATTCCATTATGTTTAAGCTATAATTTGTGCACACAATCGGATAGCCTATAATATATTTTTTATTAATTTCTTGTAGTATTTCATTTTTTGCGTGTGCTGGCTTGCCAAGAAAGGGGGTATTTGCTAGCGAATATTTTGTTCCTGTCACTCCAGCGCACGGAAAAAAAAAATTGTAGTTGATTTCATTTTGAATTTATGCCCGGTGATATGGTTGCGGTTTGGTATTTCGGAAAAATTTAAACTATAAATTTCATTCTAGCCGCCTGAATTTACTTCATTAAAATTTATTCACTAATGCAATATCATTTATTTTAGTTTAGTGGTGTGCAAATGTAAAGAACTATGTAACTTGTGACCAGAACTGAATGGCAGTCTTTATCAAGATGGCAGTTCGCATTTGTGTTCCGCTTGGAATTTCAAAGAAGCCTCTAGTCTGAACGATGTTGCTATGATTCACTTTGTGATATGAATGCCGGCAACGGAAAAAGGAAGTTTTTAAGTATGTCTTTTCTTTTATATTTTTGTGTTTTCGGATGTAATTTGTAATCACCAATGCTTTTGAGTTTTAGAGCGTTCTTAGCCACTGAAGCCTATCCTACATTCTGCGTGCCGTATTGGGCCCCTGAAACTGATTTTTGTGGCCCTTTGCCAGGTTCTATGTTACAATCAAGAACTATATATTGGAACAAGATAAACTAAATTTTATTTTGTTTTGATTGAAATGTGATCGGTCATACAATTCACTTAAGGCTGAATTTTTTTAATTTGTAATTTAATATTAGACTTTACGGGTAGTTGAATATTATCACTTCAAGAATCACCGGAATACAGAAATTTCTGTTGCTAGAGCTAAATTAGACGTACATTTCTTTCATTATTTTTTTTAAATTCTCCAGTAAATTTTGAAACACTGATTCTTTGTTTTTACATGTTATTAAAATCGAAGGAACCAAAACAGCATGCTAAAAGTACGATGTATTACAGCGTATGAAACTTTCTTCGTATATTCAGACTTGTGACACTTATCAAACAAAATTATAGATTATTTTTATTGTAATGTAAATCAAAAGCAATTATTTTGCAAATGTGAGCATATTTAAATTTACAGTTAAAAGAGATGCGGTCTTCTGGCAAGCATTTCCAAGAAGGGTAGCATTGTTTACAGCAAGGACGGCGGGCCAAATGTGGACTTAAAATTTCTTAATGATTAGAACTGGCAGTATCAGATTTAATCTATTTCTTGACATGTTTGTCGATTTATTCTTTTGTTAAAAACTTTCAACTTTTCTGATCCATTTTCATTTTTTACTGAATTGACTTTAACTAAGTCATCTTGATTTTGGGAATATAGAATTGTTTCTTCCGAGTTTCAGGTAAATTCTGAAAAACTTAAAGATAAATTGTCTAAATCCTATCAAAAGAAGTAGCACTTAAAAAAAAAGCCGCTGGCGGATTAAATAGCTGTTCAAAACGGGGGGGGGGGGGGGTCCACATTTTAAAAGACATAAAATATAAATGAAATATCTTAAATTATGCTTAAATATTAAGACAGATATAAGATAGAATGCTCTTACGGTATTATTTTATTAAGAAAAAAACTCCAAAAAATTTAATTTAAACAATATAATAACACAATTGTGGAATAAAATATATGAAAAAAAATATTTTAAAAAATTACAAGTAAAATATTTTATATTAAGTACAGAAATCTAAATTATTTTACATCACACATTGTTTCATATTCAGATTTCTAATAATGGGCAGCTGTCGAAGAAAAAGAATATGAAGCTGGTATCAGTTGAACATAGCTCGAGCTGTTAACAAGTGTTGGAATGGAATATGAGTTAAAGAAAAAGAAAGAAAAAACATCTACGGTTTTCAGTGCTACTATAGCAACTCGGGGAGGGGGGGGGGGGGCTAAAAGAGGCTAGATGCAGTATTCATTGTTTTAAGTGAATACCTCAATATTTCCCAATTGGTTGTCCTAAACGTCGACCTTGCTCCATTTTCTAAAAAAATAATTCTCTACCGCATCCTAATTATTGCTTTGAAGTAAACATATTGCAATCCAATAATCTGGAGCCTATTATAAGAAGAAACTAGTTTCAAGTTTTATTATCCTTAAGATATATATTCTCCCGATCACCAATCACTTCAGTTATCCGATCGAAAAAAAATAAATATTACTCTTAATCAACGGTCTCCTATGTAATACAAAATCCTTCAAAACTACCGAAAGTTAGAAGGATTTTTTTTAATTGTATTTCACAAACCAGTATAAGTGCATTTCTTGACATGGAAGATAAAATGTAAGATTATGTTCTTTCTTTTTTCTTTTTTGAGTACTTATGTAAAGTATTCAGATTAGGTCTATTTCAATTAGACACTAATAAACCACCGTTTCAATTGCGTAGTTTCCAAATTGCTGCACAGCAGTTTTTTTTTTCTCCTTAAAACAACATATTTAACGCTTAACTGGTTCCTGAAATAAACGATTCAATTACAATTTAGGTATATGTTAAGCGGTTTCAAGGTAAAAGCAACTCCCAAGGCAATCTTAATTTCAGATCATTCAGAGTCATAATTTTAATTATTTTAGGGCGTATTTTTATACCTACGTAATTTGATTTTTCCATGAATGTTTTTTGGTGTCCACAAGTTTTATCAGATTCTAACAATTTTTATTTTGACAGATGCTTTCATGATATAAGGCCTAATGATGGCACCTAAGTCGGCAAAGATGTCACAAAGAAGAATCAAGTTTGTAATGTAAAAATATTGGCCTTGAAAAAATTAGCATTCGGTTTCAAATGAATTTCTGCAATTTCACTGTAAAAACTACTAATCGATATTTATAGGTGATGTATACGAAATAAAATAATTTGGCAATTTCTAATGGTGTGAATGTTTCATTTCTTCTCATGAAAAAAGTATAACATAATATAAAGTTATATAATTTTTGGAGTAGTAAAACCAATTTTTAACTTTAATACTAGTATTCATAAACCTGCAGATTTTATTATACCGAGTGAAAAATTGTTTCTGTTTAGTAGCTCTGGAATTTTAAATCGTCACATCTTTATAGTTTTCGTCTATGTAAATTTTAAAAGGTTAATAGGATAAAGTATTATCTTATCTATAATAATCAGTTTAGAATAAAAACCATTCTGTGCAGTCTAAATGATGTATACTGCACATATGGTGTGAAATAAAATTAGTTTGTTACTAGTATTTCTCAAATAAAGTAGATCCAAATGCAACTTATAACATTAATAAAAGAAGAAAACCATGAAAATATTCTGTTTTACCATAAAAGAAAAATAAATGCATATAATTGCATGCATCAAGTTAAAATAAACTTAAAGGTTTAATGGATTGCATATTGCAAAACATTTCTCACGTTATGCTGCACATTTTAGCATTACAATAATGCTGGAAGTGAAAAAAGTACTTTTAGTGAAGATACGATTTTAGTATTTTCAGTTATATATATAAAACCTTTCTCATTTTTACTACCTCCATGGATCAAAAAGTTTTGTATTATGAAAAAGCTGTAACTTCTTAAAATAAAGATTCAGACCATATTTTGCAATTTCCTTCAATTTGTAAATTTTTAAGTCTGCAATAGAGCTGAAAGTTTTTTGTAGAAATGAAAATGCACCACTTTTTCTTCTTTAACATGTGTTTATAAAATATTGAGATGGGGCATTGATTTATTTTGTGTACAAGGAAATTAATATCAATAAAACATATATTTAGCAGCAGTTAACTATTTTTATGTAAAAGTGTTTTATATTTCTTTATTTGTAGCTTTTCATAGCCTAAAACATTATTTTTGTTGTTGAAAAACTTAAGAAAAGGAACAGATTTCGTATTTAGGCTGATTTATACAACGTACATACCGACTCAATTTTTTTACTTTTCGATATTGTTCTTCAGCTGTAAAAGCAGTGATTTCGGCTATGAAAAGAAACGATAGGGTGAAAAAACCCTTTTGCATAAAAATTGATAACTTCATTTTATGGTTTACTGCTGTTAATTTTACTGTACGAATCATTTATAAAACCGTATACTACTGCTGCTTTTATGGCACAATTCAGTTGAATCTGCAGCATAATACTGCGAACTTTACAGTTTGATACTGTTAATTTTGCAGGGCAATTCCGTTACAAAACAGTATATAACTGTTAATTTTACATATTATCTCTGTTAAATTTACAGGTCAAGTCATTCCTAAAACAGTATATTACTGCTGATTTTACAGTTTGATACTGTAAGTTTTACAGGGCAGTTCTATTAAAAAGCAGTATATTACTGCTAATTTTACAGTTTGGTACTGTAAGTTTTACAGGGCAGTTCTATTAAAAAGCAGTATATTACTGCTAATTTTACAGTTTATCGCTGTAAATTTCACAGTAAAAGTCTGTTATAAAACAGTATATTACTGCAAATTTTACAGTTTAGAATTGTAATTTTTGCAGTTTTTCTTTGGAATGCGAGCTGCCAGTATTTTACTGTAAAAACAACAGCTTTTTTTTTGCAGTGTAATTGCTTTTCCTGGTGCCTTAGTTCACGTTCTAAAGTGTGTGTGTGTGGGGGGGGGGACATTCCAGCAGTTCCTCTTTTTAGATCCGCTTTTGAAATTCTCTCCTTACTTTTTCTGGCGCCTTTCTTATAGTTCAAGTTTTGAAAAACGGAATTATTTTCCCGTACTCTCTTTTGAAAATTTTTAGGTACACTTGGGATTTTGGAGGGGGAACGTTCCCCCTGTTCCACTCCCGTGGATCCGCGCCTGCATCTTGTTCGAGCACTTGTCTATTTACTAAAAGGTCTAAATTACCTACGGAACCATTTCTTGTAGTGTATCTGGTTAATACAGTCGAATTTGCTTATAACGAGCCCTGTTTTAACGAGAACTTGGATTTAGCGAGGGAATCAAAAAGCTTTGGCTGGTACAATGTTAAGCCTATACCCAGTAAGCAAAATATCTTGCCTCAGCATTGCATAAAGGTTGACATGCAAGAAAAATCATCTTGCATTAATGCTGCCTCAATGTTATGTTACTCCAGTTATGCTGTCAGCAGGCTGCCACAATATTGACTGACAAGGTGTATGCAGCATAATATCAGGAAAATATCAAGGTAGGTTGCTTTTGTAATCTTGCATACGTATTGATATGACAGGATAATATCAAGATGTGATCATGACAGCATGAAATCAATGTCTAGGCAAGATGATCTTGCTTTTGTAATATTGCATACGTATTGATATGACAGGAAAATGTCAGGATACATTGTCATGACAGTATGAAATCAGCACGTTTGCAAGGTGTTTTATCTATTTATTTATTTGTATTATTTTCACTTTAAACTCGAGAATTAAATTTTATTCTTTAATTATTTCTGTTATTCTTCAAGATAGTTCTCTAGCCTAAGAATATTTCCTTAAAGCTGACACCTGATCGGAAATTCATATAAAGGTATTAATAGTACTCGCACTTTAATTTAAAAAATGAAAGTTTCTTCGTTTTGCGTAATACTTGACTTATTTTTTTAATTCATGTTTCTAATTTTACTATAAAGACATAAATTGCCTAGTTAGGAATAATTGCGGAAGTTTTTATAGCACATTTAAGAGTAAAGAAAGCAAAATAATAAATAAGTAAATAAATACAATAAAGTACATTTCCAAATGGATGTCAGCATTGAAAATATCCCATGGACAAAACACATGAATTTATCTTAAAGAATAATATAAATAACCATTGAATAAAATTAATCTTACTCATGAGATTGAAGTGATAGTACGAAATTCTGGGCTTCATGTCCTTTGTTTCAAAATCTAGGGACGAAAAAATTTATTTTCGGCCATTTCTAACATTGATCGCACATCGTCTGCGATATGACTTGTTTAGTACTCTATTAATAATCAAATGCAGTTATCAGTCATTCATAAGTTATTCCTAAAACAATACTATTCCACACTAATAACTAAGCAACCAACTTAACGAAGCCTGAAGAACGCAACGCCACGTGCAGCTCCTCTGAACCGACTGAATCGTAGGTCGAAAGAGGAAGATGTGCCGCTAGCAATGCGAGGGACGCTGGGTAGAAAGAACTGTGCGCATGCGCAAGTATCAGCGAAGGTCCACCTGTTCTATTGTGTACTAATTACCTTGATGGCGACAGCATGAAATCAATACATCTTGACGGCGTCAACATGTATGCAATGTTGTTATTGTAAGGTAATATCAATATTGATATTTTAAGATGAATGCAATGTTGCATACGTGTTGTTATTGTAATATTGCTTTTTAATCTTTATGCAAGCTCTATGCAGTATGAAACACGTCAATATTGACGCCGTCAGTATAATATCAAGATCTGTCAAGATTGATACAAGAAATTTTGCTAGTAGGGTAAGAGCTTAACTCACCTTATCGAGCAAACCCCGCTTCAAGCGAGCAATATTTTTGTCAGTCATAAAATTTCTGTCAATTTCCACTGCAGAAAACATTATTCTATTTCTCGAAAAATTTCATTAACATTTTAAATTAAAAAAAAAGACATAAATCCTGAGAAAAAGTGACACAGCCTTTTTTAAAAAAATTTGTGGAGTTTAGGAGGATTTAGAAATTGTTGAAGCGAATGTTAAATCATTTCCGAGATATACTTCCAAGGACATTGTAGCTCTAAGCCTTAAGCCTTAGACATACTGTCAGACCGGCTTAATCGAATATCGTCGGTTCCAAGAAATATTATTTGATTAAGCGGGGAAATTTTATTTATCTTTTTAAATTTACAACTTGTCTTAAAACATAATAATAAAAAACAAGTTTTTAAGGGAAATAATTAGTGTTATTTCTTAAGTTTTAGAAATAAGCTAAATAAACAACAAAATAATTTCTTATATAAACAAGTATATTACAAGCACGTATGAAAATTATGAAAAGTAGCTTACAACTTCAGTAATGAAATCTTTATTTTTGGCACTTTTTTTTCCGAACAACATTGTTTTTTGAAAAATTCCATAATAGGCGATTGCTCGCTCAAGATCTTTTGGGAACACTTTCTGACACCCTTTTCCCCTTCCTTGTCTACCGTATCTTACATTAAATATTTGTCAATTTATCATCATCTAAATTGTGTACAATATTTATTTGTGTTATGTAATCAGGTTATCAACTGCGCTATTTTTCTTAAGGTAAAGATAGTTGGCAATAAATATTACTTTATAGTTTAACTCGATGCTTGCTTGCAACCGGCTCAACCAGTTAACCGATCACGTGCTTTAATCAACCAATCAACAGCTTAAAATGGTAACCAAAAGATGATAGAACGTTACGGTTAGTAAACCGTTACTCACCGGTCGACCGGTGAGGTTCGTCGAATGCAAACAATAAGTGTTCTTACTTAATTTTTTTCTAATGAATTCAAAATGTTTCTCATCAAAATTGTTTATGAAAGCTGATTAATATTTTTTGATTATCCGGGGAAATTATTCGATTAAGCGGGGATCTTTAGTATTGCATCTATGGGGAAATATTCGGTTCCAGGAGGTTTTATCCGTATAAACGGGTTATTCGTTTATCCGTTACCCGATTAAGCGGGGCTTACAGTATTCAATAGTTTCTAAAGTGCAGAAAAAATTCAAACTATTTTAAGCCGCAGATGCCATTGGCGATGTTCTTCATATCACGAAATCCTTGAAAAAATAACAAGAAAGAGAGAAATAAGACAGTTCAAAGAAAATAGCTAACTTTGGTGTTATATTGAAATATAAAAATAACTCAGTATGTATAAATTTTCATGATTTTTTACACAAACCCTTTTTTTTACGAGCACTCTGGTATATATAAGAAGCAAATGCTGCAGTCTCTTTGCGCTTGTTTTTAGTGAGTTGGACTGTACTACATATATGGGAGCAAGCCCTTGCTACAGGCGGCAACTTCTGAAAGGCGGCAAAATTCACCATAATTATTTTCTTCAAATTTGTTCAAACTTGATATAAAACCTTGAAGGTAGACGGGTAAGGACTAGTGATGGGCATAATCGAATCGCTCGAGAACTCTTATTGTCACGAATTCTTGGTTATTGATTGACTCAGCTGGAGTTCTCGATTTCAAAAGATCTGGATTATCAATCGCTCAAGTTTTCGATTTGGAAAGATATTGATTATCAAAAGGTCTCGATAATGCCCATCACTAGTGAGGGCATCAGTTTCAACATTTGACACAGACATATAAAAATAACAGAAAAATTAAACATCTGGCACTGCTCGCTTTTCACTATCACCCCCTCCCAAACCAGTATTAAACGACTGAATTCGAAATTTGCCCCCCTTGTCTGACTACGTTTTGCATATGCACCTTTGTGAAGTACTGCCATTATTTTTTTCCTCATTGGAAAAAAAACAATAGGATTTGAATCGTCATTTGTTTTTTCATTTATTTATAGCGAAATGTTTCTGCCAATTACTTTTTTTTAAATCATGGATATGCAGTACATATATGTTACTGCAAAACACCAAAATTAAAGAATGTCGACTTTTACTGACGATTCACCAGAAATATTAAGTATATCACCGATGCCTTTGGTATGTGTTTGTTGATATGCACTGACTAGTGTCGACATTTACCAGATTTCAGACTTTCACAATTTACCTTTTAATGGGAGTACAATGCATGTCATAGTAGGAACTTATGCCGGGGCCATGTAGCTAAGTTTGATGCATTTTGTTATTGTACCATAATGCGCAAGTAAATGCAATTTTAGAAAATAATTGAAAAATACTAGCCTAGAATTGAGATTTTATATTAGTAAGATTGTGAACGTTAAACAAATTTACTCACTTTCAACAATCCCTTTTCTTTTTCTTTCTCAACTAGTATAGTACTAACTAGTAAAATTACAACAATGAAGAGAATTTAATTATAATTTCTCATCACAGTCGTAATTCAACTTGTATTGTTGTTCAGCCGGAAAAAAATTCCGTTGATTTCTTCAAAACGACGAAGTAGTATAATGACTATGCAGAATATTATGCCATCAAGTATTAAGTCATAATTAAAATAAGCACTGCATTTGTGGATGAAAACAATGTTAAATTGAAGAAGTATCGCATATTTTAAGTAAATAAAACATATTTTACTTCCAATGTAAAATGAAGGCTACTGCAAAAATGCTACGGTTATAGTGCCTAGAAAGAGTAGTGTGCCGATCGGCGGGGAAAAAGTGAGGTCAGATCTGAGGAAAATCCAGGTGGCGCTGCACTCGAGTAGTACGTTATGCTCCTCAATCAGACTCGTTTTAAATCAGCGATTGCATGCTGATTTCGCAGTTTAAAAACCCCGTTTTTCGGATTAAACTTATTTCTGCGCAAAAGACAAATTCTGTAATAAGTGCTAATTGTTACATGGGTGTTCGTTTATTTTTTGAAGCATATAAAATTACCTTATTACCTTATTATAAAACTACCATACTTCAATGAAAATAGTAGACTATAAGGGCCCATTCATTAAATACGTAAGGGTCCCAAGGGGAGGGGGGTTGGAAAAGTCTCTACGTACCCTTACTTGGGGGGGAGGGTCAAACTCATTCTTACATAATATTTTCCAAGTCGATATTTCACATTAGACATTGCGCGGTCAAGTGATTTGGCAGAGATTATGTTCCATTTGCGTCTGGAAGGTAAGAAACGTGTTAGGATAAGATGTTTTTTTATTTGTTTTACAAAGAATTTATAGTGTAAAATATAATAAAGGAGTCGCATTGCGCACGGCATGTTTTATTTGTAATTAATATTACATCAAAAAAAAAAATAACTCTAATTTGAATTCCGAAACTTTGAATTCAAATTATGTTTTTCGCAATCACGAGTTGCGACAATACTCTACTGGTTAGAGTTATTGTTTCTAGAAATGGTTCCCCCGCCCAAGCATGTCCCTCCTCCTGGGTGCTTACGTGTATATAGTTGTGTGCGTGTGTGCGTAGGCTTACGTGTGTGCACGTAGGCGTGTGTATGTGTAAAGGCGTGCGCGCATAGGCGACTGTGTATGAGCATGCGTGTGTAGGACATGGACGCCACCGCCCAGGAAAAGTGAATTCCGGGGGACAGTGCTCAGGACCAGCCGCGCCGCCGCCGGTGGACGGTGGTACTGCAGGCCTGGTCCAAGCTGAAAAAGGAACCGGAACATCAAGGACTGTCAAGTGAGAACAATAAGCAATCGTGATTGCTCAAAAAAAAAAGGTCGAAAAAACATTCAGTTTAGATTCTTTTCAGTAACTATTTCTTTACGCAAAAGGTTTAATTTAATAATGCGAATTTAATAACGATTCCAGTGATGTAACGATTCAAGATTTGTTATTTTATCATTTTGAAAAACGAAATGGAATCTTACATAAGAATGGGGGGGGGGTGAAAATTCTTACGTACCCTTACATGGGGGAGGGAGGGTCAAAAATTGCCAAAATCATCCTTACGTAATTAATGAATGGCCCCTAAGTATTCAATAACAGCGCGTCTCTTATTTCTCTACTAATAATAAAGCCGAGTCTCTCAGTCTGGATTTCTGTCCGGAATTATGTCTGGATCCCTGTGACGCGCACAGCGCCTATACCGTTCGGCCGATTTTCATGAAATTTAGTACAAAGTTAGTTTGTAGCATGGGGGTGTGCACCTCGAAGCGAATTTTCGAAAATTCGATTTTGTTCTTTTTTTATTTTTAAATTTTAAAAGCAGTTTCCGAAGCAGAATTATCATAAGATGGACGAGTAAATTACGAAATTATCCTGACGTGGAATCGTAACATGGGAAGAACGAATGAACATAGCCGATTGGCGAGAAATTCATCATCCATTATTTGCAAATATACACGCTAATCAAATGACCTTTTAATTTTCTCCTTCGGACAAAGTCGTGCGGGTACCGCTAGTTACAAAATAAAACTGCTTCTAAATTCTTGAAGCTAATTAAAATTATCAGGGCTTCTCCGTCTGAGTCGAAGAACAGGATAATCTACTTTGACCAAAATAGTAGCATTGATTTGTAAATTTTCTTCTACTTCAATAATGATCTTTTTATCGTCAATATTATTTTCCACATAATTTTCATTATATACAAAAACTACAATATTTGGAGATTTTTTAAATTTCATACAAACCCAATATTCGTTAGGCAAATTAATATGAACAATTTCATCTATAATAGATTTATACGTGGTTATTTCAGTTTCATCTGCGGAAAGATCAAGTTTTATTTTTTTCAAACAGGGAACATTTTTCTTAACTGCATAATTCCTGATGGACCTTTGCTTTGGTATTTTTTTAGTAAAGTATGTTGGCAGATTTGGGAAAATTGTCGTAATTGCCTCGTCTTTTAAAAAAAGTTTTCCCCGGGGAATCAAAACTTCCTCACCATTTATAATATGCTCATTATGCGTTTCAATAAAATGTTTTTCGAAATGCAGAGCACAAATTGAGCAATATTTATCAAAAACTTTATCTAACCTGAGAATTAACGAGTTCCACTTCTTTAGTTTTTCTTCATCTGCTGGAGCTTTAAAAAGCGAAACTTTTTCTTTGCATGTTTTGTGTCTACTTTTGCACCCTGGTACGAAACAAGATGAAGCTTTACTTCTTCTAATATTAAACTTTGATGCCTCCATTAAAAGCCTTAAACGCTGTTTCATGAAATATTCACGAAATAAAGGTAAAAAAGAGAAACGCGGAACTAAATTGTAACAAAATCCCGCATCTACTAATGCGCGCTACCACCGCGCTACCACCGCGAAATTGAACGTACACCTCGACCGCACTGCCCTCTAGCGGTTTTCATACATTTTGTCTTCAAGAATCGAAGTGGAAAAAGCGCCGATCGGCACACTATTCTTTCTAGGCACTACTACGGTAAACAGGGGCGGACTGGCCACGTGTGAGATGTGGAAAATTCCACATGGGCCGTCCTTAACTGGGGCCGTTTTCTGTGCATTCAATGTGTATACGTACCATTTTCCTCAATTTTATTTAAAAAAAAAAAGTTCTTAGCTAGGCCGGCCGTTCTTGTGTCGAGGGCTGCAGCCAGAACTGCTCTTTTTGTTTGGAGGGGGGGGGGGAGGAGGAGAGGAGGACAACCGCTCCTTTTTCAACGGTCACTCTCAGGACGTGACTCTGTTCTTGCCTATAACTATTACCGTATCTTGTTACGTAGGGAAAACGAAACAATGTCTTTGTTGGGTGGTCTTCGTCCGAAGCGAAGCCTTCAGGGTCCATGGATATCTCTCGTATCTGTTCGGGATTGATGTTTCCTGGAATTCTGGTAAGGAGTTTTATTGGGGGTGGGGATCTTTTTTTGTGGCCATCAGAGAGGATCTGAGACTGTCTGGGAAAAGATTACATTGAACCTTTTTCTAATGAAATAAGAGAAAGGCGCCATCCTAAGAATAGAATGTATAGGAGCAAAACGTCTGCTAAAAAACTTCTTTTTTTTTTTCCTTTTCATCCTTCGGTTTTTTTTTTTTTTTTTTTTTTTATGTTTCCCAGCACTTTGCAATAGATAGATCCATGACTTTCTCAACCAATTAGATAATTTTGAGATCTCCTCAATTTCGTCTCCGAGGAAAAAAAACGACTCATTTGTTATACACCGTGTTGACTGCTCAATGGGATTGCATGTGTTTTAAATTCAAATTCAACGGTGACAAGAATCTTTTATTGGTAAGTTTAACATTTTTAATCATCATGTGTTTTTTATTTATTTATTTTTTTTTTTTGTCATCAGCACTTTAAATAATAAGAACTTGAACTATCGGTTATAATTATAACAAATTGACGGTGTTACACAAAAATGAGTCAACCCACCAAGCAGTACTTTTGAGTAAATTGAGTTCTAAGCTGAACTTCATAGATGACATATTAATTCAGAATTTGGCTTGAATTGTCTTTGTATCCCCGTAGTGTATCAGTTTATCTGCCAACATATGTGAATAACTCATTATTTTTTTTAAAAATTTTTGTTGGATAACTCATTTTTGTATAACACCGTCCATTTCATCTATTTTCGTTTAACAAAGATAAAATTCACAAAAGTACGAACAGTATAAATATTTAAAACAGTGATTTCCAACATTTTTTTATCCGTCGCCCCCTTACCTTTTTTCTTGAAAAAAGCAAATTTTAGATTAACGTAAAATCGATATTAGTATTTTTTGCATACAGTGAAACCTGTGTAAGTTGACCACTCGTGGTGCAGTACTTTGGTGGTCAACTTAGACCGGTGGTCAACTTATAAAGGGCAGTAATGATATTTTGAAATATTTTTTTGTCATTTCTCGCACCGTGTATTCATTTTTCGAGGAATTCACCCTTATTACTCTTTCTGTTCAACTAGCTTTCATTGTTTAACATTATTGAAAGTGAAACCATAATTAAAAATACTATTCAAATAGTTTTGTTATTTTTTCCTTGTTTTAAACTATATTAGACACAGTAGTTTTAGAAATTCCATATGCGCCAGCTAATTTTCTTTGGCTTTCTCCTTTTTCAATTCATTTTAATACTTCATAATATTTATTAATTTCAAGTTCAACTAACTTTCTTTTTGAAGCCTTTTTATGTAACACTTATAGCACAAAGAGCAACAAGCTCGACTCTCTCAGTTCATAAAGGCAAAATTAAAATATCCTATATCTTAATCCCTTGCACCCGAAATAAGCCAGACGGGCTCTTTAGCAAGCTCATATCTGCGTACCCGCAGTGCGGAGGGCTCACTTCCTCAAGGGGGCTAACGGCCCCAGAAATTCAAGAAAAAAAAAAACGAAAGAAAAACTAGCATTAAGACTTATTAACTTTACAAATAAACACTGCTGGCCACTAGGGAGATGCCCTACCCATTTTGTTGCAGAGGGACCAAAATGTACAGCCCCGGGCCTTAGTACAATTCCAGTATTGCCACAACCTATTGCAACTGAAAGAAAACACTTTGTACTTTTCTACTGACACCTATTTTTATTGAACAAAGTACAAAAAACTATCTCAAATAGAACAACAAAAGAAAAATAAGGTTGGAGAATAAAGAGCAGCATAAGCTTTATGCTGCTGTTTAGTTAGTGAAATGCTAGTCCGTCATCGAAGCATAAAAACATTCTTGGAAAGCTATCAAATAATAATAATAATACAATTATAATAAATTAATAAATAATAAAATAAAATAATTTACTGAAGAAAGTTTAAAAAAATAAACCAAGTGGTAAGCTTACAAAGGGTTTTTACAATACTCCAAACCAAATTTGGCGTACATTAGTGGTCAAGATAGACAGGCGGTCAAGTTACAGAGGTTTTCCTTCATTTTATAAGATAGGACTAATTCCGTTCCTGACAAAAGAGATCAACATAAACAGGTGATCAACTTACAAGGGTGGTCAACTTTGCAGATTTTACTGTACTTAATTTTAATTTAAAGCCAAAATACTGTACCAATTTAATCCACTTATTGTTACACAAATTTTTTTTGTTTTTTTTTTCAAGAGTAATTAATTTTTGAAAGGAGATAATAAACTAAGATTATTACTATACTTTTCAAAGACAGCAGAACATTTTTCTTTTTTTTTTTCCTTTTTTTTTGGTGTAAAATTTAGGATTTGGAAGAATAAAAAACTTTGGCAGTTTAAACTTGAAGAAAAAAAAAAGAAGAGAGAGAATGGTTTGTTCCGGTGTCCAGAACCTGCCCTGAATACAATTCGTATGCTTGTCCAAGATATGAGGATGTGCATGGCCCTCCTGAATTTAATTCATTTCTTATTTAAACTCATGATTTTTTGTCTAAACTCTGGACCATCGATTTTGCATACGTTTTCACTTTCAATATCTGTTGTTTTGTTTCAATTTTTAAATTCTTATGATTTATGTTTATTATTATTAATAAACACAAATCATTAGAATTTAAAAATTGAAAAAATATAATGATTTATGTTTATTACTTATGTTTATTATTATCATTTAAATTTTTGTTTTGAATGTTCATTGCCCCTTGGAGGAACCAAATCAACCTTTTGGGGATAATCGCTTCAGGTTGGAAACCACTGATTTAAAATATACTGGATATTTCACTTGATTAGAAATAAAAAGCAAAATATCCTTTTCATAACGTTCTCTTGAGGACTTTTGTTAATTTCAACATGAATATCAACTTAAAATTTCAGTTGACAATCAGCAATTATGCTATAGAATTTGTAATTCGTATTGAAAGTTATCCATAAGCTTTTATGTGATTTGTTTGATTTTTAAAGAGAAAATGTCTTACATTTTTAGATACATCTATTTAATTCATGAATTGTTTTTACATTTAGCTTTAAATTTTATGACGTAGTAACATTCCTGAAGTAAATTTCAGTTTTGCTGTTAAATAAACAAATTAGTTAAAGAAAGAAAAAAAAACAGAGAGAGAAAGTGAGAAACGGTTTACGCTACAGTAACCAATCATAATTTCCTATATTAAATTGGTGTTTTATGTTTCATATAAACCTTAATGAATTCTTAAAACAGATTAATAAAGTGTAAGGTTAAACTCTAGTTGAATATATTTACTTGCGAAAAAGAATACGCACATCTTATTGCTTTTCCCAATACATTTCTCCGTTTTCACTTTAAATCTTGGAAGCTGATAAATAAATTGTTCTTACTTGAAAACGTTGAGAGTCAGTGGAATATTATTATTAAAGGCAAGTTAATATGTAGCATAGGCCACACATATACCATAAAGTACAAGCGCGGCCAGAACTTGCCTTCTGTGGGGAGGGGAGGGGAGTTTGGTCATAACCATCTTTATATGCATATAAACTACCGTATTAAAATTATTGGCAATCTAAATCTACGTTAAAACCAAGGGCCCGGGGAGGAAACCGCAATCCCCCCACCCCAAGTGTATATCCCATGATTTTCACTTTAGTTCTAGAACCTGACAAATAAATTTCATTTACTAGATAACATTTTGAGAGATACCTTTGAAAATCAATTTTCTCACTGAGACAAATGGCGACTTTTTCGAGCGAAACTCTTTTTTTCGTAGAGTAATTCGGGCTTATCCGATATTTCCGATCAGTTCTCGCTGTCTCATGATCTGGGATGTATTCATTCTGAACGGATATATTACGTTTGGTTTACATGAAATTTTTCATGAGTTTGAATACGTACAATACAATATTTTAAGAAAAGACTTTAAAAAAAAAGAGTTTTTTCTAAAGGGTAAATAGTACCGCTCATGGCCATATGAGGTAGTGAGAAGCGAATGCCGGACATAACGGATGTTTTGGACCTGGACGTTATGTCCATGGACGTTTTGGATCTGGACGTTATGTCCGGTTCCCAGTGAGAAGCAAAGGGATGCAAGAGGCAAAATTAAAAATTTGGAGATAACCAGTACAAATGGTAGGTAGACCCCTTCTCTGTCTTGGGGCAAGAGATAGTACTATTAGCAGCCCTGGTAGGTGCCGCTGTATAGCATGATTTAGAAAAAAAAAATCAATGAAAGCCTACCTAAGATGTGATCTTTATACGAGTTTTACTCAAAACTTGAAAATGTCTACTTACACCCCTTTGCTTCTCACTGCCTCAAATGTATTACGTTTTGTTTTAAATAAGATTTTTATTCACTTTTACATAAACGAAATACTCTTAAATGCGGATTTTCAAAGAAGCCACACAGTTTTCACAGTGTTTTTTTTATTGCGTAGAGCAATTTAAGCTTGCAAATATTTTTTAGAAAGTTAGATCCTTGAAATATTATCTGTATATTATGGACGTTTGCTGTACGCTTGGTTTAAATCAATCTGCTCACTAGTTTGCTTGAAATAAAAAGTTAAATTAGGATTTCTGAAAAAAAAAAAAAATCTTGGTATTTCAGCGGGGGGAGAGAGGTGAGGGGGTGTTGGAGGAACCTTTTTTTTTTTTTTTTGAAAAAACACACTAGAAACTTTTCAGGTTTGGAAAATTAAATCCAACTTTTTTGGATGGGGCCGGCATGAATTTTTTTCCACATTAAAAGTTTAGGGCCAGTCCGCCCCTGACGGTAAACAAAAACGAGTCTTGCATTAAGTTGCCAATTTAGAATTGAAAATTTTCAACAATAACATTCCATTAATTCTAAAATCAACTTTGCATTCAGAACAGACGCCATTGATGTTTTTCTGCACTTGCGAGAGATTTTCCAGACTTACAAGAGCTCGAGAGCAATTGCAAATTTTGCGAGGGAATCGGGACTGAAGACAATCGCAATGTTACACTTGAATTCAAATTGGGGAAATAGCGATCGCATCGGTGCATTGCGATCGGCCGTGTTTCACTTGAATCCCTGTGTAAGTGTAATAGATGAACCTGAGAGAATCAGTGATGAAATCTAATGGGCAGGTCAAATTTCTTCGGTCTGTGACACAAGAGCAAAATACTTCAAGATTGCTACAAGAAGCTAAATAGTAATTATGAATAGAAGTTTCACGTGGTAGCAGGAACAAGGTTTCAATGTTTACTGCATTCTTGAACATTGACACAGGTTTCAGGCTTGAATGACAAGCTATAATCTCCGGTTATAGTTACACTCTATGTTAGTAATAAATTTTCTTCTCATTTGTTGGCAACTGTATTCGAAATAAACATTAAGAGAGAAAAAAAGCTTTAATGCTCTTTTCTCTCACATTAATATAAAAACTACTATACTTTACAGAAAAAACGTGATGGCTAAGCATCATCCTGATCTTATATTTTGCCGGAAACAAGCTGGAGTTGGTAATCCTTTGTTGTTTTGCTTTTGAAAGAAAAGTCAAACATCTCTCTTGATCTTTTATTTTTTTAGAGTTTGCATATACTTTCCTTTGGATTTTCCTGTACTGTACATATTTGGAATCACGTTACGTTTATGCTAAATTTGTTTAAAAAAAATTAATTAGCAGTAATATTGTGTAACTAATGTTGTGTACTATATAGTGACGGTTACTTAGTACATTCTTAAAACATTATCGAATAATGTGCATGTGAGTGCAGTTTTGTGAAAGCGATTCTGCTTGTACATACCAACAGGAAAACTTGTAAAAAAAGGAGCTGCCATTCCCTGTTGCACTGTATAGTTCTGAAATCTTTTTATGTTATGTTCTTTCTATACCAGGGGTTCCCCCCCCCCCCTAGTTCGATGACGTAGGCGTACTCTCCTCAGGTAGTAGTGAGGACTCCTCAAAATTAGTGCCCTCAGTCCACCCCTCTAAAAATTTCAATGGGTAAGTCTGCACAATGGACACTCCCTCGTGGAGACGTCTGTCTGTAATTACATTAATAAGTGCTTTGAGAAGTGAGAACCTCTCTCAGCTTCAATGAGATGACACCTTTCTCTTGTTCTGTTATTCCAGACTGATGACTCTATAACAATGATGAAACTGCAGTCTCTGTATGCCATAACAATATATATGTTGCTGCATTGCATATAGGTGCATGGGGTTGAACCCCCTATTCTTGAAGCCAAGATTCTAAGTCATGTGATAACAACATGTGATGTATTGGAAATCCCAATACTTTGGGCATTGCTCTGAGCTTAGTCTGTTCTGCAACTTTGACCGTACAAATCCAAACGTAGAGAAAAAATTTTCAATGGAAGCAGAGCTAGATTGAACAGAATGGAGGGATGGGTAAAAAAATTAAAATTAGAATCTATCTTGTTGTACTTAATCTTTCGGAATTTTCCACTACTTTGTTGGCTGAAAACAGTGACACAATATTTTCTGAGAAAAGTAATTTGGAAAAATAGTATATTTCTTTAATTTTAAAGGCCATTATTGCAGGTAACCACTCTGCATGGTATTACATTGTGCATTATCCATGCTTCAGCTTCTTCCTCTTCCTCTGAATCAAGCCTTTTCCCTCAATACTTTGCATCCATTATATTAGCTAAAAAGTGCTCTGGTCCAATAATCTGTTCCATTTTTTAAATATATTTTTTGTGCTGTTTCAATTCTTCCAACTTGATCAAATTTTTCCAAATTTTCCCATGCCCACAAAAACCCAGGTGGGTTGTGTTTTTGAAGAAAAAAAAAAAGAAACTGGGTTTTTGCCAACCCTGTTTCAATCCTTGTTTGGGAGAAAACTGGTTTTTCTCACTAGTTCACTCAAAATGTGTCAGTCATTTGCCATAGTTGAACCATATAACTTAGGATCTTTTTTGTAGCTTTTTCTAACCAACATAGTATTTATGGGCAATTCCATGAAAAGTGAAACCAGTAGGTCAAAATTTCATATTGCAGTTATTTTGCTATATTATACACCATTCTAAAGCTTGAATTATGCATTTTCAAAATATTGCATTGCTTTTTTAATAAAAATTAAATAATAAACTTTTTTCGTACTTGGAAGTATGATAGTCGGGTCTTCAAAATAATCAGAAAAAAATATCCTGTTTTCAAACGCTTATTTCTAATAGCAAAATAAAAATAAACAAAATTAATTGCAGTACAGCTTCAACTATTAACATAATACTATAATAACATGTATTTATTTTAATTTTTTAACAAAATAAAATTAGCCAATTTAAATTTTAAAAAAATGAAGTTCAATGTTATGTCCGTAACAAAAATTTAGCAAAAGTTGTCGTTACTTCCTAAAAAATCAAAATTAAAAGAAATTCTTTTTTGTCCTTTTAGCAATTCATCAGAGTATTTGTTTACCATAGTTTAAAACATTAGAATTTTTTTAGTTTTTTTAAAAAATGGTGTTACAGACGTAACATTTTTTTTGTTACGGACATAACAAAAAGCAGTACGTTACATCCGTAACACATGTATATTTCTAATTAAAAGAAGAAAAAAGTACAATGGGCAATGAAAATATTGAGTATGACATGTAATATGATATAACAAAACTTCTGATACTGTGATTTTCAAAATTTGTTAAAAATATTAGTGGATATTTAATTTCATTTTTTAAAATTATTGAAATACACATTGTCGCCTCAGAGCAACATTAAGGCATCTAATCCTAGGAATAATACTAAGATATCCAACTGTTGCTCTGAGGTGTTCCTCTCAAGTAGAGACGTACCGAGTACTCGGTAACTACTCGGTACTCGGCCAAATTCTGATCAGATACTCGGCCAATACCGAGTAGTTGCAAAAAATTGAATATTGTCCAAGACAGATACTAAAATTTATAAAAAAAAGAGCAAGCATTATATTCTTCAATTATTTACAGTTAAAATTTATAAGTCAAATTTAAATTTTGAGAATAATGAAGTTTGTGGAATAAATCTTTATTTTAATGTCCCCAAAAGTTAATAAAACTTATTTATTAAAAATTATGCCCAAAAAAGGTATGTATAGAAAATATGGAATTTTTATATTAAAAATTGATTTTTGCTACAAACAAAAATTAGTTATAAAAAATATAAATTACCTTTGCTTAAAAAATAAAAGGAAATAAAACAACGTTAAAAAGCACACTGCAGGAACACTGCAGACACGTGTTTTTGGCATTACAAGAAATTTCGTTTTCAATGCACAAAATGGGGAGCTCGTGGATTTAAATGCATCCGACAAAAGTAGGATTTTTTTGTGGTATGTCTTTACATTCTTTAGCTCACATGTTATGCACTGAAAAAGACGTTCCTTGTAACGGGGGGGTCAGAAACACGTGTCTGCAGTGTTCCTGCACATTTGTTTTATCTGCTTTTAAAAATTATTTATGTTTGGCAGACTAGAACTATAATTGATTGGTATACAGTAAAACCCCTCCTAACGGGCACCCCTCTTATGCGGACAGTTTTTAATTCCCCAGTTCCAATGCAAATAACATTATTAAACCCCTGTCCTGCGGACACCTCTCTATTGTGGACAAAAAAAAAAATTGTCCTGTTAGTGTCTGCATTAGAGGGATTTCACTGTAATTTGTTTTAATTCCAACTTGATTAATCATACCTTTTATTTATTTATTTTGAATTTTTAAAAATAATTTTTTTTGTAAAATTTTTGACACAAACAAAATTGTTTATATAATGTGTAATTAAATTTCAGCAGGAATTTAGTTTTAAAACTATTATATGGACAAGGAGGTTTATACTACTATTCCAATAAGTTCAAAATTCATCACATGTGTGTCGGTGGTTCTTCTTAAAACATAATTGGTACTTGGTAACTCGGCTCCGAGTAGTGAAAGGCCGAGTACTCGGTAACTCGGTACTCGGCCGAGTAGTGAAAAGGCCGAGTACTCGGTACTCGGCTACTCTGAGGTGTTCCTCTCAAGATAAGATTTTTTGTCCTCCAAATCATGCAAAAAATTCAATTGGTGTTAATAATTCTAGATTAGCAATTAATGCTTAATAACATGCATAAAAAATATTCTAGAGGGTTCCTTAATTTCTCTAACTTTGCTTCATCAATACACTATGACGCAAAAAAAATAGTGTTCTCCCAGTAGATTTTTGTGAAAATTACTTGATAATTTAACGAGATGAAATCCAAAGCATTTGGTGCGTAATTTTCATTAATAAAGTTTTTTTTTCTTTTTCAAAAAAATTTATATTAGATATTAATTATAGTTTTTCTCTTCAAACTTCTATCATTCTGAAAGCATAGCCAAATTGATATTACTTCTTATTTAAAAACTAACTTAGAGGTAAGAATTTGTCCAGTTGAATAGTTTAAACCAAAGTTACTGAGAGTTACTTTTTATTGTTATTTACTCTCCACAAAAAAAAATAATATTTAGATTACTGTTTCATTGATGCATTGAATATTTTATAGTTTTAAAACTTAAATTAAAAATCATAATTAGATGAGAGTTAAAAGTATTAAATATTAAATTAGTTACTCATCCTCAAATAAAACACATTTAGTTTTGAAGCAAGATTTAGATTACTTAGGCAAATGTTGGCCAAAATGCATTTTTCCGATGTCAGTTTCAACCGTTTTTTTCCTCCTTTGGCAAAAACGTGTCAATTCTATTAAAAAGCGATTGAAATCAAAGGCAACTGTTAAATTTTAAATGAAATTTGGCAGTTAATATGTCTGCTGAGAGATAGAGAAAATCATCGAAAATTCTCAAACTGTAAAAGTTCTCCCTTGTAGAAGCCCCCCCCCCTCTCCCTCCATGTTAATGTTAAAAATTTGAAAAATTTATTTGTAACTGAATAATTCTACTTTTGCTTTGCACTTTTTAAATTTCCCCTTGGATAATTTTACTTTTTATGACGCACCAATTTATATTTTATATTTATTTACATGGTGGTATATGCACGGGGGCTGCTCCCTACCTCCCCAAATCTTTAAAAACTATCAAAGTGTAACTTAAAAGGTCAAAATAATGTGTTAATCTAGACCATTGCACTCTCTTAACAAAAATTATTAGTATATTTAAGCTTTTATTTGCTTTGTGCAATTAGCATATCAGACGTTACGTCCGTAACAAATTTATAAATTTGTATCATAAATTTTACAAACAATATCTATGAAAACTTTATGGTTTTAGAAAGCTTGAAATCTCTAGATTATTTCAAAGAACATTTTAGAAATCTATGAATAATTCACAGGAATATTAGCAATTGTATGACAATGTATACATTTTGCTGTTTTCTGAGTTACGTCTGTAACAGCCAGTTTTTAATTTTTGTTACTTTTTGTAATAAAGCAATCTGCACCCAAAATTTTGGTAGCATTAATAACACCAAACTATACAAAAAAAAAAAAAAAAAAAGTAGCTTTTTTATGAAACCAAATTGAAATTATGCGTGTTTAAAGTCCGTAACGGTGGAATTGCCCTTATATAATTCATTTGCCTCCTTTAGTTTGTAATCCTTGCTTTAAGGTTGTCCAATTTTATTTTATTTTAATTTTATTTTTTGTATTTTTGGTCTGATTAATTGGTATTTTGTTTTTGTATATATTCAGAAATTGTGCACATAATAAATATTCACAAAAACCAACAATTTTACTGTAGGTTACTAATTTAAGGGATTTGTAATTGTATTGCTCACGAAATGTGATAATAGTTAATAATTATCTCATCATTAATAGATTTATGTAGAGCTGTATTTTATTTGGTTGTTAATAGAACTTTATGTATATTTTGTAAGTAACAGTAATATGAGACAGCGGGAAACTAAGGGATGTAAGTGGACTTTTCTTTAGTTTTAAGTGTGTAAAACATGTTTTATCTCTAGGCAGACTTTCATTGAAAAGATTTCTAAACCATATTGCTATTATTTGCTCCAAATCAAAAAAGGGTTTCTTATACTATATGCACTCTACTTATCTCCAAATTTTAAATTTTGACTTATTCCCATTTGCTTTTAGGTGCTCTACATAGTTTTTTAGTTCAGAAAACTTATGCAGTGAAACCTCTTTGAGTGACCACCGTTCTTTAGCGGCTTTTCCTCTTAACGGCTATTTTTTTTGTGTTACGGATTTTTAAGCCCATAGGCGTAATGGTAAAAATACCCCTAGCAATGGCCTCCCTTAACCCTTCTGACCGGTCGTCAAGAAGGTATGTCCATTCCATTTTTCAGGAAAATCTGTTTACTCTATTTCTAATTTACAGCCCTTCAGTTCAAGGAGAAGTCTTACTGGCTGTTTAACTAATTCCGATAATTTTGGAGTAAAAATGTCGCTCACTCTTATTTTATTAGTTGATCAGTGTGTGTGAGTGTGATCTGACTCTTAAACTGTTGAAGATCATTTTTATGAATCTCAAACAATGTATTGAAGTTCTGAGCAACGTGCGCACAGAAAATCGATGAGAGAGTTAATGATGGAATATGACTTTGAATTCTTTCCAGCACGAAGTAATAATGGAGTGCGTTGATAATTATAGTGCCAACTGATTGAAACATCTTCTGGTCAATGAGTCAGTGAAAATAATAGTTTTTCAATCGAAGCTAATATTAATTTAAATTTACTAATCATTTTGCTGTGTGCATTATTAATCTTTTTGGGAGAGATAAATTTTTGTGCCTTTCACAGGCACTAATTTGGCCTTTGACGATCAATTATTTAATATGTTTTGTTATCGTCAACTAGCTAAACTTTTAACTTGAGTGATTTTAAGGGTAATAGATAAAATCATCGGAAATTTGGATGCAATCTATACATATAATAAAATAAGATGTTTGTGTGTGTGTGTGTGTGTGTGGTGCGCTTTCCGGGAAAATGGTAAGGCCGGGAAAATGGTAAGATGAAATTTGGTATACAGGTACAGTTTCTGCTGAAGAAGTGCACCTCGGGCTTCGATTTTTGATATTTTAATTAGAAAATTTTTTTAAATATTTTATGTGTTTTTTTGCACCTTTTGGTACTTCTTACCTCACAGACCCCGAACCAATCGCACCACACAAATGTTTTTTGTACTATAGTGTTGGAAATTTAATTTTAAATATGATGAATGAAAAAATTTTGAAGATAGAGCAGTTTTTGTATTTTTTATGAATTTTTGAAAAAACCTTCAATTTGCATTTTTTCCTGGGTTTTACATTTTTCTAATATCATCCTGCGAGAAGTATCAAAGCCTCATTTCTAAAATTTAAGTTGGTAATAGTAAAAACATTTCGCCCTCTTCAGAAGAAAAAAGTTCTTAAAAATACGCAATAGTTTTTTTTTTTTGCAGTTTTTTTAATGCTGAACACATCATATCTTTCTACGCATCGGTCGAAAAAACCATTCTTCAATCTTCTATGCTTCTGACGTCACTACTTGGATTTCGATTCGATATTTATGACGGAATCTTAATCGCAAACAATGTTAATCTTTTTTTTTTACTATATAGCTTACTTCTACATTTTATGACGTGATGACCGTGATGACCACGTGTTTTTCCGGCAGTGCTTGCTTTCTTTCTTTCCTTTTTTTGTTTAATTTAGGGAATGCAGTTATTTCATTTTCCATCTCCCCCCCCCCCCCCCCAAGATGGACGTTTTGCTGTTTCGATATTGCGTTACATTTCATAGTTGTGTGCATTTAATTCAATAAAAACAGCGAGATTTTTTTTTCTTTGTCACTTACTTTACTTTGTTACTTTTTGCACACTACGGGGAGTTTTGGAGATAACTTTTTTTTTCTACTTAAATAAAAAAAGCGGTTTTTTGAGTGATCTTTGTTTTTATTAGGAAATGAGCGGGGAGGTCACACTGAATAGAGATGTAAAAGAAAATTTAGAGATTGATCATAAAGGTAGATAGCCGCCGAAGGCGGCAATCTTGGCGTAAAAATGTGAATGGCACAAAAAAAGATAGAGATGGATTGATTAATACCGCAGCCAAATTTGTTTAAACAGCCGCTGAAGGCGGCAAACTTGAAGTAAAAAGGTAAATGACAAGTTAGCCAAACAGCCGCCGTAGGTGGCTACTTGCATAGAAAGGTGAATGGCGTAAGAAGGCGAACCAGCTGGTCGCCGCAGGCGGCTAGTGACAAATAAATTGGTTATATATTTATATTTTGAAGGGAAAAATGAATTTGAAACCAATTGCTGGAGAAGAGTAAAAACTTAAGCCATAAATTTTATCCTTTCTTTGAAAAATGTAAAATGTAATTAAATAAAATACTCTTTCTCCTTTAGAAAATTCTCAAAGTCCATTTTATGTGTTAGACTCAGTGGTTGGAAAAACTACATTTTTTTTTACAACTACTTTAGTATAAATGTAGTTAACTACAACTACTTTTTTCAAAATGTAGCAACTACAAACTACTTTTGAAAAGTAGTCGCTACTTCGCTACTTTAAAAAAAAAAATCAAAAGCATACACATACATATCATTTGAGGATTGAATGAAATAATTCAAAAAATGCTTTAGATTAATGTATAGACTCATGTGAACATGGAATATTACAAAGAATTATTTATTCTTTCTTTCCTTTACTGAGCCAATTTATCAATCCAAACATTTTTTATGAATATTCACAGCAAAAAAGGACTAAAGTTGAAAGAATTCAACCTTCAAATTTTTAAGCCTTTCCTGACAGTGCTACTCGACTAATTGAAAAATGTAAATAGATGCAGTCATAATTTGATTTAAATTTTACATAGGCATACATATATACATGTACATAAAATTGATTTAGATGATGAAAAACATCTTTTTTAGACAAAAGGGAAAAACATTAATTTTAGTAATAGGAGTTAATTTTATAGGAACTTATATTTTGTAGGAACTAATTAATTGAATTTGAGTTTCAAGCTAGAGGTCCTGGATCAGGATGCCATCTCTTTCTTACACCACTGATAAAATGAAATAAAAGCATTTTTCGATTCTACCGAATAACCACAAAAACTTACTACATTTAATAATTGACTTTTATTATATTAACTAGCTGCTTTGCCCGGTCAACCTTGAAAATAAAAATTATGTCAAGTGACTGATATTCAACAATCAGGCTTAAATAAAAGAAAAAAAACATCATGCTAATTTTCCCTTCCAAACAATGACGGCAGATATTAAAATACTCTGAAAAAATTAAATCGAGAAAAATGGATTTAAAAAGCGTAACCGTGGAAGCACGAAAATAAAATGATTAACAAATTAAATGGAGATGAGATTTTTCAAACTTGATTTAAAAAGACTTGTAACCTTTCTTGGAGATAGAAGCTTAGTTTTTCGACCATTGGTTAAGATAGATCTGGAGTGAAAAATGTTGCTTTTTCCAATGGTGCCAAAAGAAAACTGTGGGACAATTCCTTCACTTTTTATTGATAGATGTAATGAAGAAAGTAGTACCTAAATTTCAGCGAAGCCTAAAAACATTCGAGCTAAAAATGCAAATAACGCCCACCGTAATTAAGTTAGAGCATTGAAACAAATTGTGTAGAACGTGAAAAATGTTACCCTTTCCAATGATATGTAATATTAATAAGAGTGCAAGTAATTTTTCACCCCAGTAATTCAGGAATTTTTGTGAAAATGGGGCCTAAATTGGAATAGAGAAAGAACTATTCATCGAATTTTTTTCGAACTGGTCTGCAAACCTTTTCAGGACTTAAAAGAACAAATTGAAAATTTCAGTGAAATCGGCCAGGTAGTTCTCGAGTTTTGCGAGTTCAAACACACATACGCGTTTTGGAGACAACATTTTATACTATGTAGAGATGTATCACAGGGATGAAAATCTTCCGCGATTTTCCCCTTTTTGTATTTTTTTTATTTCCCGGACGCAGAGCATTTTCCAGCGATCGATCGCGATCTTCCCGTCAATATTTTTGCTTACTCACGTGTTCTTTCTGAGGTAGAAAGAAGGAAGGAGCTTCGTTTTGTGAGTGGGGAGGGAAAAAGGCTCGAGAATGACATAGAAAGCGGCGGCGTTTATGCATTTCAAAATCCGATTGCATCCGCTTCCATAACCCTCGCTAATTTTTGTTTACTATGCCATCCTATCACTTAAACCTTTATAACGTTTTGTGGACTATTATTTTCAACCCTTGTATGTATTTTGTTTTTTGCTGAAGACTTGTACACTCATTGTTTTGCCACGCCCATTTCACAATCACTTTCTAGCGATCGCGCAAATACCCCCTCACCTCCCTTCTGCCCCAACCTTCCCATCAGGATTCTTGCTGAGGTATACATTCTTTCTTGAGTAGAAAGAAGCAAGGAACTTTTTGCTGTGTTGGTGAAGAGGGTGAAATAGGAATGGAGGGAGAAATGCTGGAGAGCGATGGTGGGTGCAATCGTTTGATGTTGCTTTTGAAATCCGATTGCATCCGCTTCTGTTACATTCTCTCATTTTTATCTGCTATGCCATTCTACTGTTTAGACATTAATACCTTTTTGTTGACTAATATTTTCAACCCTTCTTATACTTTATTTATTTTTTATGAATACTGCCACGCCCATTCAAATATGTTTATTCTATTCCATCCGAGTTAATTTAAGCCAACATTGTTCTTCAAATCTAGTTTTAATGCTTATCAGGCTTACCAAAGATCTTAATACATTCAAATTTATTTTAATTATAATGTGCTATTTTATTATAACAGACATGTAAATATAGCAAATTAAAGATGCTTATCTTCTCAAATCATGACATATTTGAGTGTGTGTTTAAAACTTTTTTATCAATTTAAAAATAATCATTTTTATGCTAGTGCTTAAAATGACCATCAAAGCTCAAAAAGCTTTAGACTGGGTTTAATTTTTTTATGATTTTTATAGAATATACCCAGCTGCTCCACAAAAAAGTTAGCTACACTGATAATGTCATTTTTTAATCATGATGTCCAATGATTCAGCTTGTATTAAGTGTTTAATTATATGGAAGTTTTATAGCATTATATGTCACATTATAAAGTTTTAATTTCACCTGATTTGTGGGCTATGGGAAATTGAAAGTGGTAAATGTAATTGATATATCTGTTAAAATCTTAAATAAATGCAAGCTTATTTTATTTATTCACTTGTTAGCATTTCTACTAGTAAAAAAAAACATTTATCTATTAATATTTGAAAGACAGTATAGTATTGATATAATTTCACTTAATGTAAAAAGTATATATTTATTCAAATTTTAAGTCTCGCAATTTTTCCTCTTTTTTGACTTCGGGCTGTTTTCATCCCTGATATCAACACTCAATCAGTAAAAAAGAAAAAATAAAGAAATAGGAAAAATAAAAATAACCCAAATGGTTCTAGTATTTATAATTAAGTATTAATAATTATCCAAAATATGAAACATAACTAAAAATGCTTAGGTACTTTACTTCAATGAGCAATTCTAAACAGTGGACTCCGGCTACAACGAATTTGATGTACGCGAAATGGCTGTATAGCGAGCTTTTTTTGAGTAACGAATTTTGGAGTTGATGCGAATTCCTCACCGAAAACAAGGCATTCTCTTCTGCCAGAAAACACAAGCGCAGTACTGAATTGGCAGTTATCGCTTATTATTTTCTGTCTAAACGATGCTCTATTCAAGGCGAATATTGAGGAAATGTGAAAGTTTCGATCCCAAACAAACTAATGACATCAAACAGATAAAAAGTATGGAGTCCAAATAAAATGTTTGAGGGCAGCTCGTATTTTTCAGAAGTTTTTCTCGCGTTTGACTTGCACCAGATTTGTTTGAAAACACTTTTATTTATTTATTTAATTTATTATTATTACTATTATTATTATTATTATTATTATTTTCAAAACTTTATTTAAAAGTAGTTTCCAGAAATCACTACAAATTTTTTTTTGTATCGAACTACTTGCTACTCTACTTTTTTAAAAATTTAGTGCGCTATACTACAAACTATTAAAAAATGTAGCTACTACAGTAGCATCGCTACTTCCAACCACTGGTTAAGCTTGATTACATTCATAGAAATTATGTTGCAACTGTAACAAAAACTCTTTAAAGTGGCCCCCCTCTGAACGGCCGAGATTTTACGGAACGGAGGGGTGGCCGCTCAGAGAGATTTTGCTGTATTTTGAAGTTTCATTAATAATTGCTTGGTTACAATTTTTCAATGTTCTCATACTTTTTTTTCTTTTCTCCCTGTAGCTATTGGAAGATTATGTGAAAAATGTAAGTTAATTTTATACCATTCATCTAAAAATTAATTTTTACTTTAAGAATGGGATTTACTATGAGTGTAACATTAGCTGAACGTATTAAGAACGACCAAAATTGAAAATTTTTAAGTAGACTCATCCAAACATTATGCATAGAGAGGATCACAAATTTTTGATAAGGATGAAAAGTAGCAATTGTTGTTATAAAAGTGGTTTCTACCATTTTTGTATTTTTGTTCTCATATTCCAAAATTTTGTAATCCAATATCCATCCTCTTTCCCTCAAGTATTAACCACTGCTAACTATTTTATGGTATTATTTACTAAATACGTTGAATGTAATTATGGATTTAAAAACAAATATTCATCCATCCAGAAAACTTCTTAACTTCAGTAGCCATCATTTATTTAAAATGAGAGAGAAACAAATATTCATTCACTACTCAATATTTCCTTTCATAATGACCCCTGTATATACCGTAGTTAATAGTGAGTGGTTTTTATGCTTGAGTTCATTCAGATATTTTTTCATTGATGTTAGTGAAACTTCTGTGAGCGACCAACTCCATATACATGAAATACACCGCCAGCTCAGTCATTCATGTATTTCTGCTTTAGCCCTTGCTATAAGGTGGTAACTTGCTAAAAACACTCTGTATAGCAGTCACCTCCATTAATGACCACTTTGTTCAGGAACTGAGTGGTTACTCCAGAAAACTATCTCTGTATGTCATTAGCCGGAATGTTTGTGATTCAAAATTTTTGGTTGTCATTTTCGAAAATTTTAGGCTGACAACATATTCTAAAAGTGAAAAATTCAATGGTGAGGGGGGATAGGGGGAGTTCAAATTTCTTCACAGTTCCTGAAAATTTCACACTAACTGTTAACAGAAAATTATACTTGAGTTTACTATCATCCTTGATCATTATGTAAAAGCAATTATGCTGCAAAAATATCAATTTTTCTGCATTTTCTATGTTGTAAAATTCCATGATTTGCTTTTTAATAAAGATTGTCCATTGTTTTTGAAGGCCAGTGCAAGGGTGATTGTGTTCCGGTATTTTACTGGATTTCCGGTATTTTCATCTTGAATTCCGGTATCTTCATCTTCAAAAATACTGGAACTCCTATATTTTCAGAAAAACCCACTTTTGTAAATTTAGGGCGATGTTTAATGAAACGCACGCCGAAAGTCCAAATTGAAGACGTTTTGTTTGGTATAAAGTGTAAGCTACGGTCATGTTTTGCAAACTCGATTGTAATTATCGAAGAACAGCTGGGGTGGGGGTTAGAATAAAGGCTAGATAAGAAGAGGAAGGAGGGTTACTTGAAAGAATATTTTCCCCCTTTGGGAAGGGTTGCTGCAAACGATTTTCCTCTCCTGCTGAGGCCAACTATTCTAAGTTGTGGCTCGTGTATCTAAAAGAAAAAGATTCATCTCCTAACATTTTTCCTTTTTTTTTCTGCCAAAGAAACTATTTTTCAGATGATGCATTCACACGTGCTTCAAGGTCAAACTGAGAACGGGTGAAATCGGTGGCCAGTTTTATTTTTTGGGGGAAGGTAGGAAGAGAAAAGTGGTAAGAGCTTTGACTCCTGTCTTTGTTCTTTATGGCAGTTGGAGGAATTTATCGTATGCAAATATTTTCTTTATTTTATATTCTGGTCTATGATCTTTGTGTGTGTGCGTTCTGTTGTTACTGAACTAATTCTAATTATACTTTATCATTATTAATAGGCTCCTCATAAATATAAATTAGTTTGTTTAATTCAATTTTACTAGTTAACTCTTTTCATTTCGCTACTCTTTTTGTTTGATAAATTTATTCATTTGAACTTAGCATGTTCTCATTTAAAAAATGAGGTATCTGGATAAATCTGAAGATATTGGCTTCATCGATGCAGGAAAGAAGAACAAGTTTAATTGGGAATGGTTAAACAGAGTGGATTCCTACAATGAAAAAATGGAAATATGGTGTAAAAAAATTGATAGGGCTTTTGCTAGGGATTTTGCTTTTGTGTTTCTTGCAACAAGCCCTTTACATATGCTAATGATGGTGTAAAGGCATTATTGCAACATTCTTCTACAAATACTCATAAAAGAAACCGGGAATCATTAAAAAATGCTGGTGTATTAGGTGGATTTTATCCGGATGTTGATTATGAGATGAAAGAAAACAGAACTGTTGATTTTCTTACTAGAAAATGTCGATCTGAAGCTTTAGTGTGCTCATTTATTGCTGAACAGTCTCTTTTATTTGCTGTAGCTCCAGAAATTGTGGAACTAGCCAAAACATTATCAAAAGACTTGCAAGCATTGAACTCCCTTAAGTGGAACCACTGTTTCATACAAACTGAAGCATGGACTTGCCAAAACAATCAAAGATGAACAGTGGGAAATTTTAAGGATACCTGTCAAACACAATAAGAGTACATTCAAAAATGACAGCCTTTTAATTTTGATTAAATGTTATTTTATGAATAATGTGCCTACAAAAAATATGAATTTGTTTTCCAATTTTAGGTGAAATTATAATTTATATTGCATCAAAAATGGTACAGTTGTATTAATTTTAGAAATTTTGAATTGGAAATACTTCAAGAATAAATAACATGCTTAAATTAATACATGGATTATTTAAAAAAAAAATAATAATTTTGCTTAATTTTTAAAATTTCTGTTATTTGGTCTAAGACAGGCAGGTTTTGCTGCTTCAACCTAGAAGAAATGACCGAAAATTTTGTTCCAGCTTGGAAAATATGGCCGAATGTTTAGTATGCAACTACCACTGTTGGTATCATTTTTTAAAACCCAAACAATTTGGATATTTGAGATAGCATTAATCTATTATATATCATCATCTCAGAGCAACACTAAGTTATCCTACTGTTGCTCTGAGGTGATGATATTTGATTGTTATAGTCGTCCCCACTTAATCGGGTAATGGAATCGAATACCCTACTTATAGAAATATAAATCTGTAGAACAAAACAAAACAAAAAAAAAAAATTTGAATTTTGTCATCTTGAATTCAAATTATGTTTTTCGCAATCACGAGTGTGTGTTTGTATGTGTGTGTGTGTGTGTGGGGGGGGTATGTGTATGTGTGTGTGCGTGTAAGCATATGTGTCTGTGCAGGCATGAATGTGTGGGCAGTTGTGTGTATTTGTGTGTAGGTGTCTGTATGCATGCGTGTATGTGTGTAGGGGTATGTGTGTGTATGGTGGTGTTTGTGTATGTGTTTGTGTGTGCGTGTGTGTGTAGGATATGGATGCAACCTGGAGACGGTTTTCGCTAGAGGAGCAGCATCGTGAGGCCGGCCGCCGCTACGGGTGGTGCTGGCAGAGGGTGGCGCCGCGCCACACAGTGGGGCAAGTACGGAAAGCTTGGACTTTTCAGTAAAACCAATTTCTACTTAAAAATGTGATAATATTTTGTTATTTAAAATGTAAGGATAATCAAATACTAAGTCATTAGTGCAAAATAAAATATTTAATTAACATTTAAAAACAATTTTTGAAGAAATATGTAACAGTATTTTAGCCTATTTCCATTCCATCACCTTCAAGCAAATTCTTCACTTGTTGTGACATTTCGTGGTGCAAACTGCAAATCTTTGGACGCAAATTTGAGATAAGAGGATCAGAATTGATTATTAAATTATTAAAAACGTCTCTATTGTTATCTATTCTGGACGTTTTCCTTGAATGCGATTCCCTATACGATCGAAAATACTTATGGTTTGCCCCTTGAGCGTCTTCGGAGAGTTGACCGATTGGTACTATAGCTTACTTAGCTATTTCGGGTCCGTGTATAAGTAATTTATGCACTGTAACGGGCATAAAATACCAACCATATAAATTCACATACATCTGAGCTGTCTCTTTCGTATATATTTCAAATTTTTTAAATTTAATCATGAATCCAGATGAAATAACTTGCAAAATCGTTGAAAATCGTTTTATCATGTCAAGATTTATTCCGGTTATGGAAGCTGATAATTCTGCATTCGCAAAGAACTTTCGTGACGTATTTCCGTCGTTGGATGTTCCATGGCCTTGTTTTACATAATCTACCATCAACCTCAGCTTAGATTTAAAGTCGTTTTGTATTCTTGCCTTTCTTTGTTGTAACAATTCTTTGTGGACAGGTGACTTCGCACTCCACTCCTTGAAGTCAAGCCTATAAGCAATGTGTATGAGGCATTCAAAACAATGTATCTAACAATGCAGAGGTGATAAACCAAAACGAAAATGGTCTTCTTTAATTTCTTTTTTGTTCACCACACTTAAATTATTCATTTCTTTAGGTAACGCGTCGCAAATATAACAACGCATCGAGGAAGTAGTCTCCGTTAAGTAGTTGCAAATTTTGCCATCCACCACAGTTAAATGCAATTCATAATTTATGGTAATAACATGATCTTGATCTACGAGTATGTATGGCTGAAGGGTATCTGTTTGCGATTGCACTTTTTCTACGAAATTTGTCGCTGTTTCTTTCGCTTCCTTTGCAAATTCGAAACTTATTGGTCGACAAAATCTAGTAGAGGAAGGCTTTTCATTGATCCAAACCACCATATCTTCATCTTTCTTGATAATTTTAAGGGGGACTACACTAATAATAAATACCGTTCAGTCATCTATTTCAGTGCTAGAAGATTGTTTGTACTGCGACTGGTTGGAAGCACCGTCACATCCCCATTTTAATATCTTAGTGAGGTTCTGGGGGAGCTTTTTTCAATTTTATCAGATAACAATTTTATGAATCGGGCAAGAAGTATGATCTAATAAATTTTGTAAACCTACGTTAACTCCGGAATCTGTAACTTTTACATTGTCAGGATAGCACTCTTTTTTAGTAATTTGAATTTTTTTATAACTCGGATAAATGTTCCTGCCCAAATCTTTTGCATTTTTTCTGAGAGCATCATATTGAAACCTCATAAGTTTAGCAGTTGCATACATGGCTAACATTTTTTCATTGTAACCAGGAATATTATTAGGTTTAGAGAGATTTTCACAAAATTCTTTTATTGTTTTAATATGCTCGGGATGGTTTTGGATAAAACTAAAAATATATACTGCCTCGTCGTCAGACCTGAGCTTTTTGTTTAAGACAAAATTAAACATTTCGTCAGAACAGTTTCTTAAATGTTCAGTTTTTCTGCGTTTTTGTCAATCGGACAAATGTTCAAACGATTTCGAGCGTAATGGAGGAGAATTACCTGTTGATGAACAAGGCACAAGTTCATAAATGAATTCTTCAAAAAAAGACAAATCCATATTCAGCCACTGTTCATTTTTCCTGAGAAACGGTTCCAAAGTTCTATTTGACGAAGACCACTTCGTTGATAAATAATTGCACCATTTTCTCATTTTATCTCTTAATTTCGTCTTTGTCGTATTTGTAATCTCAGAACCAAGAGTGTCAATCCATTTTTCCAGAGCCAGTTCGTAATGGGTGAAAGGAATAGAATTTGTCTTTAAAAAAATAAAAAGGTCACGGTTGGTTTTGAAACTCATCTTTCACCAGCAAGTCTATGGGGTCAAGCACCGATATCATTCAAGTTTGCTTACCAAAGCGAGCGTACACTAGAATTCATATACACTAGAGCCATTGTAGAATTACATTGTTAAGTACAAAACTTTAGACTGCATAAAAAACATATTTATAGATCACCGAATAGCAATAATTGATAAGCGAAATCTTTAGAACACAAACAACAACTCTAACTAATGCCAAAAACTATTTAGAAAATATCATTAAATGAAGCATGAGCAGACGATAGATTAAAACTTAAAGTTAAATTCATTTTTTATCACAATGTTCTATTTTTTTTCGTTTATGGCTGTTTAATAACAGACGATATTTTAAATTATTTTTTTAATGACTTTTTACAACTTGGCATACACGAAAAAAATCCGAAGCGTCACTGATTACTTTCAGATATTGGATAGCTGAACTCGGGGATTCTGACGATGATACTTCAGAATAAAAGATGAAATTTTTAGGCATGACAATTCCTTCAGAATTTATTTTGGATAAATCTGGTGAAGTATTAAATGGATATTTAAATTAAAAAGTGTTTACTTTTGTTTGTTAGACAACTTGCTGGACTAAAATCAAAAGTAAATAGCTTTTAATGCTCTAAAAAGTAAATAGCTTGCTGTAAGTTCTCCTAATACAGAATGTAATAAAAGAAATTAGATGTTTATTAAGGACAAACGTTTGCTTTTTGAAGAAAAACACTTTTCTTGATGTACATGTATAATATTTTGATCTTTTCAAAATATGCCTGCTCCTTGTTTTCATTTTTACTCATTTTGTGATGTGTTTGTTATCATACAATTTATGAGAAGTATTTTTGGGAGATAATTGTGTCTTTTTCCTCTGCTGTCACTTATAACTCAAAATAGTACCAATTTTTGTAGTCCCCGAAATAAGCAAACGAAACCATGCTTCTAAGCATCGCACATGATTTTGTCCCACAGTCGACAAATGACACAATAAAACTGATTCCCTCGAAGTATTTGATTGAAATAATTTGCAATAAAAAGTAAACAAACTGAAACTGTAAACATGTTTACTTGATTAAAGTGAAAAAACCAACGTAAATAATACGTTTCGTGCAACGTTCATTTCGTATTCGTTTCCTCGTCCTCGTAGTAAAATATTTACTTATCTTTAATTTTCAATATCTTTTGAATAGGCAGGTTTAGGCAAAAACTGAAACCGGATTATGAAAGCTGAAACTCTCTACAATGCTTGCGATACAATAGTTTTGTTAGCGTTTGTTAGCGATTTTCGTAATTCAAAAATACATTCAAAACTTTGAAAATTATCTCCAAAATTTTTGTATTTTCTAAGAAACGTTTTTGGGTGTTTTTCTTATTTATTAGGAGTGCATAAAGCCCAGCACATCACACTATTAAATTTGAACAGTTCTTAAACAAGTTATCTACAAGTTATCTACTAAATTGTCTTCTAACGAAGTAGCTAGTTAATTCTTCGAATTCAAGGTATTATCTTCGGGTAATAATGTTAAAAACTAGTAAGATTAGTGGGAATATGTTCTTAGTTTATCAATACAACAGTAAAAATGCAAAACTAAATGGTTTAATTTTCCGCCCAATGTCCAAAATTAACATTAGGCTGCCCCACTGTGCGCCGGTGGGAAAAATGAAAGCAATAAGCAGTCGTGATTGCTCAAAAAAAAAAAAAAAAATCCTATAGCAATAATGTGAAATTTCCCTGCTTTAAGAAATATTTTTTCATCCATACCCCGCTTAATCGCTGACATATTCAAAGTTTCCTGAGTGACACTTTTATTTCAAGTCGAATGTTTCGTCTATTTTTTGGGTCGAAATCCCAGTTACCCTTGAAAGTAAAAGGTCACTTGTAACAGAGCACAAAATTGGGGCTAACAGTCATCCTAGTTGGGTTCTAGCTATAATCTTATCTCAGACTGTAAAATGCATCAGGGGTTGGATGTTTGAAGAATTAGACCACATGCAGTGAGCAGGGATTAAAATGTTTCTTTGATTGGCTCTGGTCCTGCATGATCCTTTCCCGTCTAAGCATTAAGTTACTCGGCTGTTTTCTGTATCAGGGGTCTGGCCAGAGGATATAAGTCAAATTAGAAGGATCAGCTTATACAAAATCGGCTAATTTTGGGAAAAAAAAAAAAAAAATCGGCACTCTTGGGATACTCCTGCAAGCGATAAATAATTGTGACTGCCAAATAAATATAATGGTTGTTTGTTTTATCACTGCTAATTAGCAGCGTTGTTGTTGTAAACTTTTCTGAAAAGGCATTGGTAAGCACTTTTCTCCACTCATGATTTAATAAACAATAATAATATATATCTGCGAAATGAACTTAGAACTGCAAAGGGATAGTAAGGGTGAGGAAAAAATATGATGGCTTCAGATAGGGTTACCAACTTCAAAATTATCACCACTAAGCGTCTGGCATTGAACATTTATAATGACTTGATTAGAAAATATTCTCATCATTTTGCCAGCTTGTCAATGTTTGCGTTTTTATGGTGCCGTGCGATGTTTGTTATTTTGGGAGAAAATTATACGGGTTTTGATTTTTCGATGCTAACAAGGATGAAACAAGGATGATTAACTTTAAATAAACTCTTTTAATCACCGTTTTTTTTTCTTTAGATGTCTACATTTTGAAAAATGCAATCTTTTAACATCCGATATGAGAATCATATTTTGTTCTTTTTTCAAGCTAACTTCGCTTTATTAGGATTCAAATTAATGAAAAGTCTCTTTATTTCTGTTAGAACTCTCATTTCAAGTTTTTAAAGCAAAATTCCATTTTCTGTTCTAAGTCAAAAATTGAAATGCTGAATAGATAGTTTATTTTATTTTATTTTTTGGGTCAACTGTGTCCACAGATATTAATGATATGTTTATCATAGGACTCTAAAATGCAATTTTGAAATAATTTTATCAAAATTTCTTTTACAAGCCGTTTTTATACTTTTGATGCCTTCACTTTGAGAATTGCGATCTCTTTGCATTCGCTATGGGAAACCGATTTTTCGAATTTTTGATGATTATTACGCTTTGTTAAGAGGTAAACAATTGAAATATCTTTTTATTTTTGTTAAAATCACGGAATTTATAAGTTTTAAACAAAATTCTGTGCTTTTTAAGAGTGTCTTGGGTCAAAAAGTTGAATGCTGAACAATATTCTGAATTTTATTTTATTTATTTATATTTTTGTTACAATTATTTTAAGTACTGTACAGAAATATATCTAGTATAATTTAACATAATGTAGAATGGTAGATAAATATTGATACTTGAAAGAGCGATGCCCCCCCCCCCCCCCCCCCCCCCCCCCCCCGCCAAATATCAGAAAAAAAATCCAGGATGATTTTCTTGACGTAGAAGAGGAAAACACTCAACTTTAAGTTTAATTGATGCAGTTTGTGCCATCTCTAAATTCTAAAATTTCGTTTTAACAACGTTTTTTTTTTTTTTTGTTTGTTTTTTTTTTTTTTTTTTTTTGCGAAATTTTTTGATTTTTCACAAAATTAATTCATTTTTCACAAAATTATTTGATTTTTCACAAAAAACGGACCCTGTGAAAAATCCTGGACAGACCACTGTGTATAAAAAAGTGGTTCCCAGGGCTATTTAACTCTTGCTCTTGGAAGAGACAGTTGTCAATGATATTGTTCGACTTGGTTTGATGTTTGATAAGGTTGTATCTGGAGAATACGGAAAGGCTTTTTCCGAAATTGGTTAGTTGTCGATTCTTTGTTCTGCTTCGGACTGATTGTTTGGTAAAATAAAATCTAAAGGAAATGATGTAAACTCATGTGTTCAGTTAAAAGTTCTGAAAGCCATTTAAAAAAAAAAAGAAAACAGACAGATAATTGCAAAAGAATTTGGGATTTCTAAAGTCAAGTTTCGAGTATAAACCAAAACGCTGATAAAATTGAGGAAGAGTTCTTTAAGAAGAAATGAAACTAAATATATATATTTTTTATGTATTTATAGTAAATGTAATTTTTTATCATTGACATAACATTGTATTTTAATTTTGGGGAAATTCATGTGTATATTTAAAAAACAAAAAGGTATTTACCATTCATCTTAGTAATAGCAAATATAACACCAGCAAAATACTTCAAAAATACATTTCTTGTACTCCCCGTATAATCGAATGCCGTGCTTAATTGAATAAAGCATATCGGAACCGTTGATATTCCTTTAAGCTGCACTGACTGTATCAAATATTATGAAACATATAGTAGTAAGTGTAGTGTTTGCAGACATGTAGTCTTATTTAAAACTTAAAAATTTCAACTGGTAGAAGACTTTTTCATGATAGTAAATATTTTAAACTTAAAAGAAATATTTTTCAGGTGATGGTAAATGTGTCATTTGTGATTCATATGTCAGACCATGCACATTGGTGAGAATATGTGATGAATGCAACTATGGCTCTTATCAAGGAAGGTGTGTGATTTGTGGTGGCCCTGGAGTCTCTGATGCCTACTACTGCAAAGAATGTACTATCCAAGAAAAAGACGTAAGTATTTCTTTTGCAAAAGTAAAAAGTTTTGGCCACTTTTTATGTTACATAGTTGTTCAAATAAGGTTCGACTAAATGAGAATGAATTTCAGAATGAAAATATTAATCACATATAGTGATTTACAATTCCCATATATTTATTTTTAAGGGTATAACACTTGGATAAAAACCCATACAGGGTATTTACCTGGGTGTTTATTTTCAAGGGAACTCTATTCACACAAAATACCTGCATTTATGAATAAAATAATATTACAATATGTCTACGGTAAAATGACTTATTTTCACAAGGCTTTAATTTTTGTGATATTCACAAACCCATTGTAATTGCAAAAATTTAAGCCTCTTACAACTATACAGGGTGACATGAAATACACTGCCAGCTCGGTCATTCCAACCGAGGACTGCAGTTTCGTGCTTATTAGCACTCATCAGCCCGGCATAGGAAGGGACTGAGCTGGAAGTGGAAAAATCTCTTAAGGAAGCCAAAAGTGCCAAACAAACTGGTAGCTAATATAGAATTAGCACTGACCAGGCGAGTGCCCAAAGCAATAGTTTGGTTTAATTCGAAGATTGTAGGCAAGGCATGGTATATTCAGTAAATTACCAGCCTGAAGCCAGAGCTAAGGTAGAAATACCTAAAATACACTGCCATCTCAGTCATTCCAGCCGAGGACTGCAGTTTCGTGCTTATTAGCACTCATCAGCACGGCATAGGAAGTGACTGAGCTGTAGGTGGAAAAACCTCTTAAGGAAGTAATACCCCCCCCCCCCCTTAAAAAAAAAAAAAAAAAAAAAAACAATTTGCAGCACATTTTGTGTTATTTTCAATAGTTTGCAGTGAAAGAAAACATCCAATTATGCTTTGTTTTTTGAAACTTAGGCATTTAAGGATCATGTCTACTTCCATCTTGTGAATGACCAAAGATGGCATCTATGTTTTCTAGTAGCCATTTCTTTTATTGCCGTCGTCATTTTGCCTCAAAATGCTTATTTTTATTCAAGAAACATCGATTACAACGAAGATTAGTTCTCATAGAATGAATTCCCTGGTAAAAAATTGAAAAAAAAAAAAAAAAAAAAAAAAATTGGGGATTTTTCCACGACATTTTAAACCAAGTCATTTTTCCTGACAATTCCAGGTAGAGTATCATTATCTTTTAATTTGTTGTCAATGTTATTAATAGCAAAAAGGTTATTCATACTTTAAAAAAAAAAAAGTGGCTACCATTTTTTGTGACTTGGTAGCCAGTGGCTACTATTCAGAATTCTTAGTCAAGAGCTTTACCATCGGCTTTTTTTTAAAAGTAATTGTGGTTAAAATTTTTAATCTGCAACTGTAATGAATAAACCTTTTTTTTTTCTTTCTTTTGCTTTAGCGGGATGGTTGTCCTAAAATAGTCAACTTGGGAAGTTCCAAAACTGATTTATTTTATGAAAGAAAGAAATATGGTTTCAAGAAAAGGTGACAAAGAAAGGTTCATCTCATCAACAGAACTAACTATAACATTCTCAAAAATGTACTACATTTCATCCAATTTATTGTGTGTTTTAATACCTGTTCTTTAATAGTTGTGTGAAAAAGTAAACATTGTTTAATAAAACAAATCTCTTGTAGTTAAACTTTTATTGATACACATCATAATTTATATCCTCTTGCTAGCAAAAATAATTCAGATGAATCAGAACGACTTGCTTTTGGTTTAATTCTTTTAACTGAAGAAAATATATTTTTCATAGAACTAACCATTGTTTCAACATTTGAACAATCCCATAATTTGCATAAAAACGTGCCATCTTTTTTCAGAGTTTTTGTTGCAAATTTTAAAGCACTTGATGCTAAAGTTACTATTGCCACTGAATCTAGTTCATAAGTTCCTGTAGCTTTGGGAGCCATATCGCTCAATACAACATCACACTTTCCATTAGGTAATAGACTGCATATATGATCTTGTACTGTTTGTTCCAGAAAGTTTGATTGTTTAATAACTATTGCACCTTCAATATCCTCCATGTATTGCAGGTCAACAGCAACTGCAATCCCTGCCTCCGATTCTCCTAAAGGGGAAAAATGGAAAAATACATGAAATTGATAAAGCATCTTTTCAAATACAGTTAAATCCTAAGTTAGATTTTAGATGTGAGGGAGTCAAAAGCTCAAATGCAACACTTTTTATAAAAATCACACTCAGATTTCCTCATACTGACACTTATTTAACTATAATTTACTTTGTGTTAATTGAGTTAACTAAAATTTAAATTAATAGGCTTGATTAAAATAAGTTTATAAACTTTCTTTTACACAAGTTTCTTTTGCTATAAAAACGGTAACATATGTTAAACTATTGAATCCAGTTTTTAAAGTAGTTCAGGATGCAAGTTCAGGAGCAAAAGCAAAATAGAAAAGTTTAAGAAAAACAAATATAGCTTATGTATATCAGCATTAATTGAGAACATCTTTTCTAGTTTTGATTGATTCATTCCAAACTTAGAGGGATGAACTTCGTGTACACAAAAGTACGAACACTGCTATTTTGTGACCACATGCTTAAAGAGAAAAAAATATTTAAAATGGGACTAAAGATTATAGATAAATGTTAACTGAAAATGTATATTTTATTTAGGTGTGTGAGTTAGCAAATTAAACCAGCAAATATACAGCCTGTACTTTCAGCTTAAAAAAATCATAGAAAAAAATTGCTGCCTCAGGGCAACAGTTGATATGAGCAAATGTCTTACTGTTGCTCCGAGGTGACAAAATAGTCATTGCAATTATTGTTTAAAAAATATAACTTTGCTCTTTCATTTGCCTCTTTTTTCTTTATACAAGCCACTTGTTGAATTAAAAATTCTATTTAAAAATCTATAATCAGTTCGAAAAAGTCCCTTAGTGCCTTGAATAAAAATTTATAAAGCGAAGAATAACTTGTTAAGGTAATTTTGTATATCAATATTAATTTCAAATAGGTTTCAGGCATAATCAGGGGTGCACACCTGGGGGGGGGGGGTCATGGTACAGACTGCGGCGGATGGCATTTTTAGGGTGGGTGGGTGTTTTGAGGAATATTTTTCCTCTTTTTTTGGGGGGGGGGGGGGGGGGTCTTAGTGATATTTAGGGGCTGCGCCCTTGCTCTTAAAGGGGTGGACACACCTGACATAAATGTAGGTTTTTACATTTACATCAAAAACCATGTCAAAAAGGGTTTTTTGAAGTGAGAATAAAACCACCGACAAAATTGCGAACCTTAGTGAAATTTCATTATACAACAAACTTCAAATGGTTGCAAACTTTGTTCGTTGTAATTGAATTCAAAGAATATAGCAGCCAGTACTGAATACCAATATACAATGTACCATGTATGGTATAGTACAATACCAATACTGAACTTTTATTTCATAGAAATGGATATTTTGAGTATTAGTATTCGCTGTAATGAGATTTTAAATTTGTATTAAAAATCATTATTTAAATTATTACATAGTTTGAAATTTCATATGAATTAAAAATAACATTTAGCAAATTTTAAAAAAGGATATATAAGCATATCTGTAAAATATTTAAAAAAACAACCATTTATCATCATGTTTTATACAGTAGAAAGTATAAAATAAAAAAATATATACATTCAAAATTAATTTTAAGTAATCTGTGAGGTTAGTTTATGCTATGCACTTTTAGGAAAACTAGAAAAAAAAAAAGGGTTTCAATATTTCTTATTGTTTCAAATAACAAAATTCAAGGCAAATCAGAAGTGTGTGATGGTACTGCTTTAGATAGACCCATCACAAACATAAACAATATCATCATTAATTAATAGGACTGAACTGATAGCAGTCTTTCTGAAATTCAAAAAAAAAAGAAGTTTTTTTTTTTTGAAACAAGTTTGTTAGAATAAGAGCAAAAGGCACAGCTTTGCACACATTCAATAAGATTGCTTTTCAGTATAGTTCACTTTTGCTTTTTGGTTAAAGGTTGAAAAATTACATTTTTTTAAAACTTAAAGTTGTTGTTAGAGAGTGTTTTATATCTCATTTCCGGGGAGAGGTACTCCATAGCTTCTGAGTTGGATACGACTTTGCACTTGGAAGAGAGTGGGGGCACCATGGCTTAATAATTCATAACAGGGTGTCAACCTATTTAGTCTACCTGGAAAAGTCGAAGAACTTTTTCAGACAGATGGAAAAGCTGGGGGAAATTTAACTTCTGAGGAAAGCATAAAATTTCTTCTGGGTAAAAAGTTCAAGATTTCAATTTGCAATGTCAAGGAAAATAAAATTAGTTCTGAAATTTCGGTTAAAAAAACTAAAAGGTATTTCATTCTTTTATGCAATTCTTCTTGTCCATTTTACTTCTTAGTTCCTGCGTCCCCCTCTCCCCTAATAGAAGGATAAATTCAAGTAAAGAATTTTGTTTTGCATAACAATACATTTAGATTGAATTAGATTAATTATGTTTTGAGTTTAAAATAACTTGATCAGATCATTATGTAGAGCTGCGAATATATTCAATTTTAGATTACTAGAAATAGTGCTAAAAATCTATTTCATGTTTTGAAATCAATTAGTTATCAAAAAGACTATGCCTTAAGAAGGGGAACCAGGGCTCAAAAAATCCACTTTTTTAAATGTTATAAAATGCTAGTAAAACTATTCAAGAATATATTGAAAAAATTTCAATATGTTCTGATGCAATGAGTACTTTAAGTGACTGTGAAGATTCGAAAACGTTCACAAAATTTTTTTTTTCAAACACGTTTTTTTTGAAAAAACTTTTTTTCAACCGGTAGGCATTCAAGCACAAAGCATTATTGACCAATCCTTCTGATAATGAATGTGAATATTCTTTATTCAATTATATTCCATTTGAACCTAAATCTTTGATGATATTATTAATAAAATATTTTTTAATGCAAGAAATGTGAAAAAAAAAGTGGTACAAAAAACATAACATTGCAGGACCATATATAAGGGCAGGGGGGTTATTGAGTTTCAACCCCCCCCCCCCCCCCGAAAAAAAAGTTTGGTTTGACATTTAAATGTTCGTTTATATCTAAAATTTCCAAAAAATATTGTTTCGAAACTCAAATGTCTTTCATATGTATACTAATTGCATAAAATGCTTGCATATTAGATAACCTGAAGACTTGAATATTAGCACAAATAGCACAAAGCTCCACATGAAAGTGTTTAAACCCTCCCTGAAATTTTTTTCTGGTTATACGGCCCTGTAACATTGTAATCAAACTCCTCAAAAACGTGCTATTTTTAACTTTTTTGAACACAACTAGGTTCATATTCTTAGGAAATATGTTGTTTACGAGATAGAAAAATTGTCATAATTACAGACTAAAATTGCGGCTTCAGTAATGCCCATCAACAACAAGCTCTAATGACAACCGCCCATGGACAGCAGCTTCTAATTCCACTAATTCTGGTAGAAATGACTTCAAAAAATTACAAGATATACTTCAAAAGATGAATAAAATATCTCCCAAGTTTAAAGAAATTCTGATTATTTCTTGCCTGTTAAAATAATTCACGAAAAACACTAAAATTTTTTCCTCCTAAACTGGTTTCCCCCTTAAAGAAATATCTTTCTTGAGATAAGGAGATGAAAACAAAAGCGTACTCCAAATCTTTTCAAATGACAGTAAAGTCTCTCCTTATTACAGTAGAATAAAAATTTAAAAACCATTGTAAATCTAAGAAATAAGATATATTTTACGACAGATTTAAGTTTCTAGGTCATTTACCATGGCTTTAGACCTTCAATATATCAAAACACCCCCTCAAAAAATTTGAAAATAAATATATTTTATTGATCCAATACTATTCTTCCACTGCCACAAAAATTACGCTGGCATTGCAATGGCAAGAAACCAAGAATGTTTACATATTATCTGTAATATTATTTCTATTATAAACTTATAATGTTATTTTAATTTTTTTGAAGCATTATTTATTCATGAAGTATACATATTTTGAAAAACCCGCCTTTTTTGAAGCGAAGCTAGAATGTGTAAATAATTTTATTTGATAAACACATTTCTTATCTGTACTTGGTAAGAGATCTTCTGAATCAAAACTGCAAGTTTTATCAAACGGCAAAGCTTTGCATATAATGATAGGGTTCTTTAAGCAACCAATGCTTAAAATTTGTCTCAACAATACTGAAAAACTTGGTTAAAATCGTACACTAACTCTCATGAAAAACTCAGAATTATTTTACGCAATTTTTTTTTTAATTGGAACGATGCTCACCAGAAAAGCTCATTACAATAACTGAATATATCTTCCCAAAATAAAAAACCAAACTTTAAAAACTCATCAAATATTCTTTTTGTTATAAGAATTTACCTTATTACAAATAAAATTACTATCACATTCAAAAAACCTGTCAACTTGTTAAAATATGCATATATCATGAAAAATAAAAATAATAATAATTATAAATAAATTATAAGAGGAATAATGTAAAACATGTGCAGAAAATATGTAAACATTTAAATTAAACCAAAATTTATGCAAATGAATACGAAAATAAAATAGGTCCCTGAAATCAAGTTCGGCGCTTGAGGAGAATATTTTTCGGTTCCCCCATCTCTCATACACATATAGAGAATGGTGAGTGTATAGTGAAAAGGTAGCCTACATTTTTATATTAATTACTACATAACTGGACATAGGCTGAAATCTATGTATCATAAAAGACAGGAATTAAATGTACAGTCAACTCCCACTACAACGCGTTTCGACTTACGCGAAAGGGCTATAACGTGAATTTTTCACGAGTAACGAATTTTAGAGCTAAAGCGAATTCCTCGTCGACAACAAGAATTCTTTTGGAAGGAAGTATCAGCTTTGTTATTGGCAACTAAATATTGATTTCATGAAACGTTATTACATCTCTTTAGAATCACTGACAGCAAAAGTTCCCACACTAAATCAGTCTAAGCATCTCGTTGTTAGTGCATCAAATAACCACTCAGCATCTTTCATTTATTAATTTTTCCATTCTACTTATTAAAGTTGATGAAATATAATGACACCTTAGTGCGCTATTTCATCCAAAAAGCTGGGGAAAAAAGCAAGTTTCTGCCAAAAAAAGATTAAGATTCTCGATATGCTTGAACAACTACAAAACGTTGACGGTAACACGACAATAATCATGAGTGAACCTTCCATACATACAATTAAAAGTCAAAACAAAAAGATATCCGAAAAGTTCAGAACTTATTTTCAATATTGAAGCTTGCAGAGTAGCGTTTGTGAAAAGCAAACATGTATTATAAAAATGAAAGCTGCTCTTGAATTGTGGATTAAAGAGATTAAGAAGAGAGACTTTTGCATAAAAATGGTAACGTTATAAAAGAAAAGGCAAAGCAAACGTATTTAAAAATGTATTAAAAAAAGAATAATGATCTGATCATAGAGCATAGATCATAACTATCTTTATTTTTCAACTCAAGAATATTATTACTGTATCTACTGTACAGTAATAGTACAGCTTTTATTATTACTACATAATGTGCGTGCCATGTTGTTTGATTTTATGTCTTTTCCTCTCACTGATCATTCATTTTGGGCATTTTAAAGTATTTTGTGTTGAATAAAACAGCTTTTTTTATTTTTTAAAAACAGTAAAAGTTCAGCTCCTTATGTAGAAACTAATGTATAGTTGAGAAATGCTTTAAACCAGTTTAAGGTTTGTTTAACAGTGTCTAAAAAAATTGTGTACGTACATTTTTCTACAATGCGAAATTTCGACTTACGCAAGGTCTCTTGGAATGCAACCCTCGCATAAGTTGGGACTCGACTGTAATGTGTTAGCATTTTTAAAACTTTTCACACAAATAATAATTATACGGCAATTCCACAAAAATGTCAACCTGAACACCAAAATTTTAATATTAACAAAACTATAAGTATTGTATATCATTTAAAAGCTTGAAATAGATATTTTTAAAATGTACTACGTTAAATTTTAATTTTTCCTATTGAAAATAAGCCCTAATAAATGTCTGTGTCACTTCCGGATATTTTGGGGAAAATTTGGTCTGTAGTAATCGATTTTTTTCCTAAAAATATTCTAACTAAAAGGAAAAACTGTTAGTGTTTTTTGTTCTACTCATAATATAGTACAATACTGGAAGTTTATACCAAAAAATATCTTTACAGTTTTTTTCCCCTCAGCAAGAAACTTATAGGTGGAAATACTCCAAAATTTATATTCTCTGCCTACATCAGGAGTATTTAAATGCTGAATAAGTAGAATTGGAAGTTTACAACCGGAACACCGAAAATTCCTCGGTAACTGACTGACACACTTAATACAGTAACTGACTGACATTCTGTTTAACTTTAAAATAGCTGCAATGAATTAATTTTAATACTGCTGAAAACAGAATAATTTTATTTTTAGCCCCTTTAGTGATATCAAACAACCCAACTCTTTTAATTCTTAAGAATGATAACATATTTTATTGATTTTGTTCATTATTTTTTCTCACATAATATAGTAATGCTTGGGCCTAAATTTCGAAAACAATTGCCTAATATTCGAAAAATACATCAATTCAAAACAGAAGAGAAAAGCATTTTACAGTCAGTATAGCCCTAAGATCACAACTTTCACAGGGGGGAAAAGAAATTCTAAACTATGGGAAGTGACTGCTAGTAAAGAACATTTCTATGGAGTTTCTTGTGATTTACAATATTTTGTAGTAAGAGTGATAGATGATAATAGGGGAAAGGCTAAGGTGAAATTCTGGAAAAAAGGACTTGTTCAATCATATGAGTGGCTAAGAAGATGTAGAGGAAATAGAAATAGTTTACTTTTTAGAGCTCAATAATTTTACTAGGATGTGATCCACTTTTAAATACCGAAGGAAAAAAGAGAGATTTTCAAAGCCTCTAGTAATTAAAAAAAAAAAAAAGTATGAGGGAAAAGAGGTTATTGATAGAACAAAATAAAATCTTATTTTAATTGCTTTTTTTTTAAGAGTTTTATTTACAAATTTTAAGGGTGTTAGACATTCAGTCAAACACATTTATAGATGTGACCAAAAAAGAAAAAAAAAAAAAAATTGAAGGAAGTGTTGCAGAGTTGCAAGTGCCTACAGTTTCTATTATTTTATATATTAGAGCTAGGGGTACACTGAGGGTGTAGGCTACTTGAACGAAATACTAGGTAGCACAAAATTGTTATTTTGATGTTACAAATCCATCTTTTACGTTTCCTTGCTTTTAAACATCATAATTGCCATATTAAAACTATATTTTGTGCTAATTTTCTATATGGTCCAATTATTTTGGGGGTCCTCATATGCTTAGGGACCCCTGGTCTAGCCCTAATGGCGAAGAAAGCTCTGCTTTTTGTTTTACTCATAATTCTGAATTTTTTATATTAGGATATATAGGAAATGTTGAAATGTCTGTCATTTAGCTCACCAGGGTGGTCTAATTACTGTAATTTTGTTATTTTAGTAATATTTTTGAAATCAAATGCCTTATGATAAAAGGTTGTTCATTACACCTTGACCCCAATTTAAATTTATGAATAATTCCTTTTGCTCTTAGAGGAGAATCTTTTATTCATTCTATACTACTTTTCTTGCAGGTTGCATTCATATCAGTTAGTTACCATGCTTTTAACATTTTTTTTAATGCTTGAAAATGCATTTCAAAAATTCAATAGTACCATTAAATTCAGCTTGAAGAAATCAAAGAACTAGGAGAAAATATTTTCTAAAAATTAATATTTTGTGTTGCATGTTTGTAATATCAGTCAATTGCCAATGTGTCAGTCAATTACCAACTTGTCGTAAATAATGCAAATATTTAGTTTAGCAATACAGTGGCCGTCGCTTATATGAATCACGTTTGTTCTAAACAGTTTAGATTTCACAAAGCTGCTGATTCAATAAAGCAGCTAATTCAATAGAGCTGGTTTTTGTTCTGTTTTTGACAATTTGATTCATTAAAGGGGTTGATTCAATTAACCGGCATTCACTGTATTAAATTTAACAAATGAATTTTCATTGCTTAGCTTTTATGGAAACTTATTTATAAGTTCTGCTGCTTAACTTTGAACATTTGCATTAGTATATTTAGAAAATTTCAGAAATGTCAGTCAGTTACCAAGCCGTTCTAATTCCTGTAATTCTTTATTGTAGCAATATTTTCCAACTCAAATTTCATAGGCCGAAAGTTTATTCATTGTTCTTTGATCCTGATCTAAATTTAATAAAAATTCGTTTTACTTTTAGAAAAATCTCTTATTGAATCAGTATTACTTTTCACACAGGTTGTATTCATGTCAGTCAGTTACCATGCTTTTAACAATTTTTCTAAAATCACCCAATATGTATTTTGGAAATTCAATTATACAATAAAATTCAGCTTAAAATGTACAATAAGCAAGGAGGAAATATATTTTTAAAAATTAATACTTTATGGTGTATGTTTCAAAATACTTATCATTTTGCTCTGTAAATGTCAGTCAGTTATCACTGGAATTGCCCAATAATAAATTGTAACACAGCAAAATCTTAGTTTGTAGAGACTTCTCTTATCTTGGTACCTGGGACGATTGCTCCTCTTTGAACGGCCCTGGTGCTACTAATTTATTGCATTCTTATGAGGAGTCTACTTTGGTATTGGATAACAAAACTAGTAGAAGTGCTCTTTATGTCAATTTTTAAAATGATTTTGCTAAAATTCCACTTCATACAAGTTTTAGAAAATTGGCATACACTGGAAAAGTAATTAAAAACTGTATATGGATAAGTGACTAAAAACTGCAAATGGATAGAAAATGGACTGATGTGAAGGAACAGTTATAGAGATACTAGTTCGAGGAAATTTTACATTACTTCAGTTTTATTTTTAGTTTAGTATTCTGTAAAAATAGAATTCTAAACTCGCAAACATGTACAAAATAACAGCATAATATCTGGTTTCTAAATCAATAGGAGATTGACAGGGTTAATCATGACCCTTAACGTATTCAAAAGATAGCCAAAAAACTGCATTTTCAGAACGATTTGAAGAAATAACCAGGATCAGACCAAGAACTCTTATTATGCTCGTTATTACACTCATGAGCTCCTTTCAGTTTATGTGCTCAAATTTGTGCACCTCCCCTCCAAAACCAGAAGCTGGAAAATAGGCGCCCTTGGATCAGGGGCGTAGCTAAGGGGGGGGGTTTTGGGGACAAACCCCCCCCCCCCCCCGAAAAGTTATTCTCAAAAAGAAGAGAGAAGAGAAAGAAGAAAAAAGGAAGAAAAGGAAAAAATTCCAAGCGATTATACATACACACACACACACACACATATATATATATATATATATATATATATATATATATATATATATATATATATATATATACATATATGTATATATGTATATATATATACATATATATACATATATACATATATATACATATACACATATGTATATATATACATATACATATATATATATATATATATATATATATATATATATATATAAAAGAAGTAACCCCCCCCCCCGAAAGTCGGGTCTAGCTACGCCACTGCCTTGGATGACTGTTTTAAAGTATCAGTAATATGCTAAAAGTAGTTGGTTTTAATGTCAGGTTCTATCAGTGTTAAACATTGCCTGGTATCACTAATCCTGTTCACAAAGCTCGGACAAGCAGTTGCCAATGTTCCAACAAATGACCCCTGTGACTAATAACTAACCCCTGTGACTAACTTTGTTTAGGTACTACTTGTACCTAAACAAATTAAGATCACATCTCGAAGTATTCAGTGAAGAGAGGAACTCATTATATTTCTCAGTATTGGGAAATGTTTAGTGCTACATTATGATCAACACAATGGGTCACAATTATTATAGAGCATGAAGTTTAGTGTATCACATAAGAGCTGATGTGAAATTAATTCAAGGTCATGTTTAATTATCGCTAATTAAATGAACATTTTCATAATATGCATTTATATTCATTACTTAAATTCAACTTTTTCACTACAACTTGAGTCCATGAACCCGGTGCTGCGCCACAATCAACAACGAAGAAGCCTGGTTTAAAGATTTTGAATCTTTCATCAATTTCCAAAAGTTTGTACGCACTCCGACATCTGTAGCGATCATATTTAGATTTTTTTACATATTCATCATTTAGTTGTCTCGTGATCCAATCCTGTGAACTTTTTGATTTCCCTTTCAAATTGCTTGGAACTATTTTCAAACGGCAGATACTAGTACTGATTTTTCTATAAAATGTTGGAGTTAATGACATAATAGTCATTTTAAAAAAATTCTTTCAAAAATATACTCCCTTTTGAGTGCAAACAAAGATATTCGCTTTAATAAAATAAAGCGCGAAGCATAAACAAAAGCTAGCAGACAACTAAAACAAAAGAAGTATTGATGCCAACATTATTTTTTTTCGCTTGGCATACAACTCTTCACTTGAGGCTCAATCTTTATTATCTGTCATTTATATTGCCAGGAGCAAAAAAAGGTCAGCGTTCAGCACATAACTATCAAATCGATTAACCTTTGCTTTTTTTTATTTTCATTGCTTTTTCTCTCGAAAGAATGTAGATTATAAGCGTGTTAAATAAAAAATTACTTTAACTAATATTGTCATTATTTCCAAACATCCGTTCCTGATTGGCTACTTCCTTTGACATATGACGTATGAATGGGATTTACTGATCAGAAAGTTTACTTTTTATAGTTTATACTTCAATTTAAGATTATCATTTACAAGTGTTTTGATAATTGATATACATGCATAAATCTCAATAAGTCAGACGTGAAACTTGAAATATTAACGTTTTTGTAATTTTATACCGATTCGAGAATGAAAAATCGTTTTAAATTTTGCAAACTTTTCATATTTCATATCATAATTTTTTTGCTGATCTTTTTTTTTTATATTAAAATATATAAGAGTTAATACTTTTAACTTTATTTCACTTATTAGAAATGTCGTTTCGCCCTGCGTAAAAAGATAAATTAATATAGTAATATGCCAAAAGACAATAAAATAATTCTGAAAATTGTGCTGGATTTTGTGCTCCTTTTAACAGGTAGGTTTATGAAAAATAGTTTTAATGACTTTTCTTTACCGTAATTTTAAAACTAACAATTTCATGAGATTTTTATTACTTTTTTTTTTAAATTTTACCCTGTAGTTAGGTTTATTTTCATCAGAAATTTATTTTATGAAGGTTATAAAATTCACTGTGTTGCTTAAAACTTCCATTTATTCCCATTCTTTTTTGTCAGTGATTTCTGTAACGGCACATTTATGTAGTATTTTTGAAGAAAAATCTGAATATCATTTGTTCAAATCTTTATTGGCTGTATACCTCTGCAGTTTATTTTGCTAATCTAATGTTTCCCTCAAAATTAAATTAAACTTTACACGAGTACAGTAGAAGACCATTATAACGCACACCTTGGGACCAGAGCTTTTGCGTTATACAGCTTTTTGCGTTATATAGATCATTTCACAAATTTTGAAACTAATGTTCAGAATATGTCTCTATATTAGCACTTCAGAATGAGTTTTATCTGCAATGAGTATTAAAGCACCAGTTATTCACAAATAAATATGTTTCACAATCAAAAGAAAGTGCATTATCCTGCACTTCTGCTAGCTTCTTGGTTTGCATAACAGCTGCATTTGCAAGAGCCATCTGGTATTTTCTGTTTACTGTAAGGGGGGTACGAAACAGGGAACCCCGCTCTGCTATGCCATCTAGGGCTTCCAGAGAACGGACCTTTCGGCCGGGGGCCCCCTTACCCGTAAGGGAACGAGAACTAAACCACTTACGACTCTAGACACCGTGGACCCAGGTACGGACCTGACTCCGGTGGTGCCCATTGCCTACTCACTGTTCCACTCGATAGCCATTGGGCAGATACAAATCTGCTCAAACGCAAGTAAAGAGTGGTCGTTTTACATACGTGGATGCTACACCATCGTAAAACCCTCCCCATTTACCCGGGCTTGGGACCGGCATAGGGACGGGCCCGGTCCCCCAAAGACCAGACCCCACCTACGGCTGGGTTACTGTAAGGGGGGTACTAATTTCCATTTAAAAGCTTTGGATTAAGATGGAAAGATGAAAAACTGTTTCAAAATAACAATTTTTATGTTTGCATAACAAAACAGAGGGATTTTTTTGAACTTCAAAACCTATTGTTTACTTCTGGAAAGTTGTACGGTTTATAGAGAATTGCGTTATAGGTCGGCCTTATAATGGTCTTCTACTGTATCATGATTGGAGTTTGAAATGTAAGTAATGTTTGAAGGCAATTTGCATGGGAGTTCAGCTCTTGTATGTATTTCCTTTCTCGGTGAATTTTCGTTCTGCGTATTTTAAAAGGAGCTCAAGCCACTCCCAAAATAAATTTAGACTTTACTCATTGTAAATAAAAACTTTAACACTTTCAAACTTAGATTTCGAAAGTTCATATAATATTTGGCTTGGGTCTTTCCCAAAATAAATTACTAAATATACTCCTGTAGTTCAGAAATAAAAGTTAGGGACTTCTTGTTGTAATGAAGTTGGTGTTTGAATGCTATTAAAAATTGAATGTATATAATTATCTTTGAAAAAAAGTTTAATGCTGTGCATAGCTTGTGCTGTTCTACAGCTATATAATATACAAAAGCGATCAAATTTCTAGTAAAGTCCTTATTAAAAGAATTGCCCATGTTGATCTTTATAATGCGGACTTTACTATTTTGTCCAGGGTTGGCTTTCTGCCGGCAGAAACTAGTTTTTGCCGTGCCAGTGGCAGAAAACTGGTTATAACCGGTAAAAACCGGCAGAAACTGGCAAAAACTTAAAAATGTGTTTAATAACTCAAGTAATTTGTAAATGATATTTTTTTTAAGTAAACTAAAAAATTAAATATCATTTCATCATTTAAAAAAATAAAATCCCATACCAGTGCTCTTGATTTAGTTCAGAAAGGGAACTTTCCTATTGCAGAGGCTCGTAGTATTTGGATTAATTTAACATAGGATAAAAAAATCATACAGGAGTGCTTAGGAAAGAGGAGTGACATACAGGATTAAACATGCATTACTGATTGTAATTTGCTCCCTCTAAATTGTTTGTGATTGAAACGATTATATATATATATATATATATATATATATATATATATATATATATATATATATATATATATATATATATATAATATATATATATATATATATATAATATATATATATATATATATATATATATATATATATATATATATATATATATATAATATATATATATATATATATATATAATATATATATATATATATATAATATATATAATATATATATATATTATATATATATATATTATATATAATATATATAATATATATATATATATATATATATATCATCGGGTCATGCGCTTCAAGAAAAAAGTGCCAGAATTTTACTTGCCTAAATTTTGTACCTAATGTCACAGCTTCGCAAAACAAATTGGCCCCACTTCTCAAAACTTTTTTTTCCAATCAAATTTTTACCACAACCCTAGTTACTACATGGTGGACCAGTTATACAATAGATGAAAGTTTCACAAACATTGCTTGCTCCTTGATGCATTGTCTGCTAGCTCTTCTGTTTTAAGAATATTCTAAAATTTCTTATTTGTGCGTAGTAAATTGAGAACTTGTTTAGATTTTTGAAACCACCTTTTCTAAGAGGCAATTGCAGGGTCCAAACAGTGTAACATTTGATTTTGAATTTTGTAATAAAATTACAGTACTTTGGTTAACAATTAATTATTTTTTTTCATGCATTTTCTGTTTTATATCAAGAATTAGTTTTTCATTTTGTGAGTTTTTGCCAGTTTCTGCCGCAAAGTGGCAGAAAGTGGTTTTTGCCATGCCGGTTTTAACCAGTTTCTACCAGTGGTTTTAACCACCTCGGCAGAAACTTGCCAACCCTGATTTTGTCTACTTTATTTAATCATTAAATAAACTTGGACTCCCGTTTAACTAATATTAAATGTTCACTGTGTATGATACAATTATGATATATATTTTTGTTATAACATTTAGATATTTATTTTCAGTGGGCATTCCAGTATTAATTTTTCATCTTTATGGAAAACCAACTTTGAGAGGTTTTAACTGTGATGATGACAGTATACGTTACCCTTTCCATGAGTCAACAATAACAAATAATGTGCTTTATGTTGTAGGAGTATTTCTTCCCGTTGGTTTGGTAATGTATAGTTATTCTCAAATGTTTTTTTATTGTTTTTAAGTTTTATCATAATTATTATTATTTAACTTTTCAGTAGAGGGAGGTGAGGCACCTTGGACCGGTCTCAAGTATTTTAATGCTATTAATATTTTTTATTTTATGACCAACAAAGAGCACCTTTGGTAATACAAATCCTATAATGAAATCACTATGGTACAGTTATATTGAACAAAGAAATTTTTCCAGAAAGTGTTATTTCAGTTGTCCCACAGTGTTTCAATTAATACAAGCTAGGTGGACAAAAGTCATGTTCAAAATTCTAAACTTTGGTATTGCGATGATGCAAACAATAAACCAAAACATGATATATTCAGTAAATTACTGCCCATTAGCCAGGGCTAAAGCAGAAATACGTGAAATACACCACCAGCTCAGTCATTTCCAGCCGAGGACTGCAGTTTCGTGCTTATTAGCACTCATCAGCCCGGCATAGGAAAGTACATTGTTAAAACTACAGGTTGCATTTGGCACCTGTCAGGGGTGAAACACTTGTTCACCAGCGACACCCGATAGAGAGCCGAAATTGCACCCTTAGCGAGGGTAAAAAACTGGCTCCCTTCACCCAACGTGCACCGTAGGTGAAAAGATGATACCCTAAAGGTGAGAAAATGGCACCTTTATTGCTTCCTATTGGGATCCCCCCCCTCCCATGTTGTGTGCGTTTTTGAATACAATTGTGTTTTATTTATTTTGATTTATATATACGAAGGCATTTGATCACATTTCAACTTTCGAACATAGTTTAGGAAGTGTTCATGATTTTAATTTGTCTGTTCGTGCACTAACTTTCTTATATTTTTACAATAATCCGTACCAAAAATGAACCGGGAAGGTATTTATCAATCATTTGCCGGAACAACCAGAAATATTAGGTAACATTAGATTAGAATCATAGGAAAATAAAAGCGTTTCATAAACGTTTACAGGGGTCTGGCCAGAGGATATTTGGGTCCGTTAACGGACCCTTCACAAAAATCCGATCAACCAAAACGGACTTTTCACAAAATCCCGATCAAACAAAACGGACCCTTCACAAAATTCTGATAAACAAGATCGGATCTGTCAAATTTTTTATTGAAAGAGCAAATCTGAAAGCAAAATAACGCATATTTCTGTGTATAAACCGATAATTTTTGGAACCCTTTTTAAAGTCAAATTAGAGGGATCAGCTTATACAAAATCGGCTAATTTTGAAAAAAAAAAAAAAAAAAAAAATTGGCACTCTTGGGATGCTCCTGCAAGCGATAAATAATTGCTACTGCCAAATAAATATAATGGTTGTTTGTTTTATCACAGCTAATTAGCAGCGGTGTTTTTGTAAACTTTTCTAAAAAGGCATTGGTAAGCACTTTTCTCTGCTCATGATTTAATAAACAATAATAATATAGATCTGCGAAATGAACTTAGAACTGCAAAGGGATAGTAAGGGTGAGGAAAAAATATGATCGCTTCAGATAGTGTTACCAACTTCAAAATTATCACCACTTAGTGTCTGGCGTTGAACCTTTATAATGATTTGATTAGAAAATATTCTCATCATTTTGCCAGCTTGTCAATATTTGCGTTTTTATGGTGTGGTGCGATGTTTAATTGTTATTTTGGGAGAAAATTATATGGGTTTCGATTTTTCGATGCTGAAAAGGATGATTAACTTTAAATAAACTCTTTTAATTACAGTTTTTTTTTTCTTTAGATGTCTACATTTTGAAAAATGCAATCTTTTAACATCCGATATGAGAATCATATTTTGTTCTTTTTTCAAGCTAACTTCGCTTTATTAGGATTCAAATAAATGAAAAGTCTCTTTATTTCTGTTAGAACTTTCATTTCAAATTTTTAAAGCAAAATTCTATTTTCTGTTATGAGTCAAAAATTAAAATGCTAAATCGATGGTTGATTTTATTTTATTTTTTGGGTCAACTGTGTCCACAGATATTAATGATATGTTTATCATAGCACTCTAAAATGCAATTTTAAAATAATTTTATCAAAAATATTTCTTCTACAAGCCGTTTTTATACTTTTGATGCCTTCACTTTGAGATTTGCGATCTCTTTGCATCCGCTATGGGAATCTGATTTTTCGAATTTTTAATGATTATTACGCTTTGTTAAGAGGTAAACAATTGAAATATCTTTTTATTTTTGTTAAAATCACGGAATTTATAAGTTTTAAACGAAATTCTGTGCTTTTTTAAGAGTGTCTTGGGTCAAAAAGTTGAATGCTGAACCCTATTCTGAATTTTATTTTATTTATTTATATTTTTGTTATACAATTATTTTAAGTACTGTACAGAAATATATCTAGTATAATTTAACATAACGCAGAATGGTAGATAAATATTGATACTTGAAAGAGCGTAGCCTCTCTCCCCCCCCCCCCCCCACAAAATATCAGAAAAAAATCCAGAATGATTTTCTCGACGTAGAAGAGGAAAACACTCAACTTTAAGTTTAATTGATGCAGTTTGTGCCATCTCTAAATTCTAAAATTTCGTTTGAACAAAATTTTTTTTTTTTTTGCAAAATTTTTTGATTTTTCACAAAATTAATTCATTTTTCACAAAATTATTTGATTTTTCACAAAAAACGGACCCTGTGAAAAATTCTGGACAGACCCCTGGTTTAAAATTTTAATCGAGCGTAACTTATCAATACTTATTATAAGATTCGATATTTGAGTATCCTTATGCGTCCAAGATAAATACTAATTTAAAAGCCCTTCTTTCCAATGTCAAGTTTTCCGTCAGATTAAAAATAAAAACGAGCAGATAACTACATTAGCTTCATGCAATAACGCCTGAGAAAGATACATTAACCAAAACACGATGTGAAACTCATAAGTCAAACGCTGAGTGAGAGATTTCTTTTCACACAGTTTTTTTTTTCCTCTGCCTTTGCTGCTCTGTTCGTTTCCACTTTGTAGTTATTTCATTGAGAAGAAATAGACATTGGTATATAGGCTGTTTACGTCGATGCATTTTTATTCCGGAATTAGCAATTCAATTATCAGCTGATTTAAACGTTTTTATTTTTAATGTTGTTGTTGTTCAAGATAGTACTGATAGATAGTTTTAGGTAACAGTTTTGCAGGATATAAATAACAAGACATTAAATGTTTAATAAGGTAAACGGAACAATAAGAGTTGTCAACATACTTTAAACACTTTAAATATGTTCGAAAGTTCTAAGAGCTACAATATGATCAAATGCCTTTACTTACGCGAGATTTCGAAGATTAATCCACGAAATTTTCAGTTTTGTACTTCATTCAATGTGAAAGTAAATTTCGTTGCAACTTCCTTCGTTCGCCATTCAAACTGAAGTTGTCGTTGGACGATAAGTCAGAGCGCATGCGCAAGGAGTTGCTCTCCTATTGAACGGTCTTTTAGCACTTTTGTTGACGTCGTTCACCCACTGAGGAACCAAAAGCACCTTAACGACACTTCCTAGCCTCTGTTTCACCCAGAGGCACCGTTTTTTCACCCTTGGGTGAAATTCTTTACCTCTGTGGAACTCCTGGTTTTAACAGTGAACTGAGCTGGAGATGGAAAACCTCTTAAGGAAGCCAAGAGTGCAAAACAAACTGGTAGCTAATATAGAATTAGCAGACCAGACGAGTGACCGAAGCAATGGTTCGGTTCAACTCGAAGATTGAACTCAAGGCAAAATATATTCAGTAAATTTCCGCTCATTAGCCAGGGCTAAAGCAGAAATACGTGAAATGCACCACCAGCTCAGTCATTTCCAGCCAAAGACTGCAGTTTCGTGCTTATTAGCACTCATCAGCCCGGCATAGGAAAGTGACTGAGCTGGTGGTCTCTTATAAATGAAATCCTGAAATTACATCAAGATTCATCGTCAAATCTGTTGAAAACAATGAAATCTGTAACTGCTTAAACAAGTGCCCTTCATTTTTTAATAGGACTTTTCTCCCAAATTGAGATTTTGGAAAAAGATTCTACTGGGTGACAAATTTTTTCAAGAGAATATTGCAAAGTAACGGTTGTCGGCTGAACTACCTTTGAAAATATTGAGTATAAAGGGAAAATTTTCATATTGTTGAAAGAAATAACAAATATCAAGATGATTATTCAGTGCAAATTTTGAACATAGTGCAATGTGTACATCGAACTTGGTACACAAAACTGGACAAGAGCAGGATAAAAAAAAGATTTCCATGGAGTATGTATTTGATGAATATGAATCAGACCCTCCCCCAGGATTGGGCGGGAGGGCGCCGCGCCCAACTTGCCCTTTGATTCTTAGAACGCGCCCAACTTGCCGTTTTATCGGTAAAATGACGCCCTAATTGCCTTTTTGTTCATGAATTGGCATCCTTTCGATTTAAGATTTTTATTAGAAAAAGGAAGGAGCCAGTGTCCCTTTCCATTGTTTTCCTACAATGACTTTCTTCTAAGTGAAAATAGCGACATCCGCCCCTCCTCCTCGCCTCCCAACTAGGATTGCCATTGAGCTGACTATCAGAAAAGCATGCCTTCCATTATCAGTTACCACAAGGGATAAAAAGTGGCCTACTGGGCATTGTAGAGACAACAATGTTCTTCCAAGGACCTTTCATTTTTGGGAACACTACTGATAACCCACTGCTGAATTCCCAGAATCACTTCCTTGCTCCTTGCCTCAGGCTTCCCATCGCCCTTTATTTAATAATGGAGGGCTGTAGCGAAGAATACTGGCTGTCATCCTTCCTCCTTATCGCTTCATGACAAGGGAAGTGTTTCTTTGTCCAATTGACATGTATGTTAAGAAAAGTCTACTTCTCTTCCAGCCAGATTAACGTTAAGTTAGCCCTACATTTTATAATATTTCAATCAAATTCAAATTTTTAAAAGTGCTTTTCCATTTTGAATTAGAATTAAGTAGATGCAATGGAGCGCCACAAATCCACCGACCTAAAATTGGCCAACGTCCAAAATTCGCTCCATTTTTTTTTTTCCGTTTTTTTTCCTGCTCTGCAAATTTAATTTTTTTTTTCTTAAATTTTATTTCAGTTTAAATTAATCAAAATCACGATTATTTGCTGAAACGTGCTGTTTTAGCGGATAATACGCTCTGTTTTATTATTATGCTTTATACGCACGCCGATAATTTTTTTATCTGAAAAATACGTTTGTATTTTTGCTCAGTTTTCTTCATATTGTGTACTACTCAAAAAATAATAAGAAATATCGAAAACTGAAAGCAGATGCTAAAAGATTGCTGCAGATTAACAGCAAAACGCTAATATTTCGCGTGACACGTGGCATCAAAGAAACGCAAAAATATGACAAAAATAAAAAGAATTCAGCATGTAAAAGTCAAATGTGGATGATTTTTGACATTTCAAATGAAAACAAATGACTTTTAATTATTGAAAATAAATACTAAGTGCTTTGAAACTGGTGCTGTTTATTGGTTTTGTTTCCTTATGGTGGTAGTTACTCCAAGAGCAATTATTACTTTTGGATTTAAAGTCTTAAGTTACAGCTAGTAACAGCTGAAAGAATTAGTTTTCTGCCCCTCCCCCTTTTATAGTTCATTCTTTGTTTTCCAATTTAGAAATCAAAACTAGAAATTAAAAAAAAAAAAAAAAGCAGAATGTCCAAATTTTCAGATCATAATAATTTGTTTTACTTATGTATATCTGCTTACAAAATATTATTTAGCCACAAGCAGAAACTTTTACTTTATATATTCATTGTTTAGATATTAGTAAATCAATTGTTTTACATAAACAAGCCATTCTTGCTGAATGAAATTGTTACCAAATGTTTGTGACATCTCAAAGTACTTTGTGGTAACTAATGTAAGTCTAATTCATGTTAAAGTGTGTTGTTGGGGAAAGTTATTATGTACATAATTCATCAAAATCTTAAGAGAAACGTGAGTTAAGCTGTTAGATTTGCATCAATTACCACTCACATGCTCTCAAAACCAGCCTTAGCAAAATTTTGTACTGTTTTCGCTCCTTTTTTTCTTTCCTTTTTCTTGCAGATGCTAAAAATCCTATGGCTTTTAGTTGCTTTCTTTTTTTGACCCCCCTTTTACCCCCCCCCCTCTTCCCCAATTTTTAGTCCCAATCGCCTGCTTTGAAAATGATTATAAACTATTCAAATGTCCTACGAAGTAATTCATAAATGTTTTTTTTGTTGCAACAGTAAGACATTTTTGAACCCAGGAATAACAGTAATATCCTACGACTATATCCACTGATGCTTTGAAGCTGTAATTAACATGCCTTTTAGTTTCGAAAAAGTGCCCTGCCCTTTTTTAATTCTGGGGAAAGCTCTGTATGAATCTAGTTTTATACACATGTAAAACTTTTGCTTTTTATCTCAGTTTGTTAGTTTTTGTATTTTTTTTATATTTATCTTTTTACACTAGACTTTACTATTTCACTAAAACAAGACGAGAGAAAAAGGAAAATACTCGATGTATTTTCTTAAGAAAATGAATTTATGAATACAAACTTCGCTAGCTATTTTTGTCACTTTGTAATATTTTTTATTATCATAATTCAGTTTGAAACAAATCTGTTTCACTTGATTTACCTTTTCATCACTGTAAACTAGTCTTTCAGGATATTTATTGCAGAAAAAGCATAAGTCCAAATTAAAAAAAATTTAATCAATTTTAGTGACGAAATGAAGGGGATTTAAGGTCATGTAATGATCCTACTTGTGGCTACATTAGTCATTCAAATTTTCGTAGAATTTAATTCATTTCTGAACGAATTAATCACTTTTCATTGATTCCTGAAATTTGCATTAGTTTGAATTATGCCCATTCTGAAATAATCGATTCAAATGAGAGGAGCTAATAAAAATTCGGGCTAGAAAATGTTGGACTACTTTTACATTTTATGTAACTACTGTGATTTTATGAAGTGGCTCAGCCCCCTCTAAATATATTTAAACCTATCAATTGGGAATAAGTTTTTAAATATTCTCAAAGTTAAATTTGGAAAGTTAAAAAAAAAAAATTGCTTTGTCCCCTCCTGCAATAAAACCCTATGTACAGTCCTGTTTGACACCCAAACAATTCCCACAAAATCTGAATGTTTGGTAAATCTATCTTTAGAGCACCCTGACTTTTTTTTATTTATAGCAGATTGTTAAAGAAGATAATAAATCAAAATAAGGAAATAGTGAGCTTCTTGTTGAAGCTACAAGTTTTTTTTTTTTTGATTAAATGTTTGATTTCCTTTTTACTAGAATTGTTTTTTAATTTGACTTTCAGTTAATATGTGTAATTGTAATACTAATAATTTTGTTAAATACTTAAATTTATTCATGTCCGAATTTTTTGTCATGGGAGTATTTTTACTGATGTCGATTAATTTTGTTGTCATTATTTACTTTCTAATTATAATAATCTTTTCAGATTTGTCTAACAGAATTCACAAATGAAGCTCACTCAAAAAGAGGAGTAAGAGGTCGGACAAAAAACTTGCTGGGAAAACCTATCCCACGGGTTGTTTGGAAAATATATATCCGAGTTGGTGTTTTCTTGTTTGGTGCTTGTGTTTCGCAGCTTACCACAGATATTGCAAAATATAGTATCGGAAGATTACGACCACATTTCCTTCAAGTATGCAATCCTTTTCCAAATTGTACATCAATTAGTGATCCTCATGCTTATATCACAAATTTCACATGCTTATCAACTGACCAGCACAGACTTCGTGAATCAAGGTATGTTTTTATCAACATTTTTGAATTGAAAAATAGAATAAATCTTATATAATTAAAAACTGAGCGTATCTATGTATGTATGTATGTATCTATGTCCGAGTTACTTCTCCCGGATGCCAATGAACTGACCATCGAACCAGGTATCAATAGATTCGTTATTTTTCCGTCCCTATGTTTGGCTATTTAACATAATCCTCAGATTATAATTAGTGGAACTATCAATTAATAATTATTAATTATGATAGTTAGATTTTGACGTAAAATCCCCTTTTTGATCACGCATCACTTGACATTACTTTTATTTTCAAGGTATACCATGCAAAGTCGGGTGACACAGCTAGTAATGTATTAATAGCCATAGAAATAACAAATTAGAGCACACATACATTTTACCATTTACCTTTTTTTTTCTTTTCCAAAAAAAAAAAAAAAAATCCTAGGAAATGATATATTTTTTACTTTATTTAGAAATAAGATTTATCAAATTGTTTCGAATAAATTCAAATAGTTTAGTTTATGAACTTTTATTGCATGGTGAACGTAAATATTAGTGTTTGAACATTGTAGAACCTAGTCCATCTGCCTTCCACAGCTGCTATTAAAGGTGATGATAAGGTTGAAAGGATGAGGAAGCTGGTATTTAAAAAAGAACATTTAACTGATAATGAACAATTGTGAAATACCTTGCGAACTTTGAACATTTTAGAACTTTGCGATATTTAAGAAACAACTCTGAAATCTTATGCAGCGATGTCATTGCCAATATTCTTATTCAGTTATAAATAACTGAGTGTCAACTCAAGACAATATTCAATAAATAATTAATAATTGACCTTATACTATTTCCATATATGGTCATTACTTTTTGTGTGATAAAATAGGTTTTGTTCGTGAACGTTTCTTCCTAAGTGGTACTGCTGATCCTCATTTTTCCTCGCTGCACAAAGCCAGCTTTTCCAATCTTTGACCTTCATTTGTGAATTTAAACTTTTTTGACCAAAAGAGCAGAAAAAGTTATTATACCTAGTATAATTAATCAAGGGAAAACTATTCTAAATACTGCAAGGTTTTTTTTTTTTTTTTGAGTCTTGCCATTTATTTTTAAAGAACTTTTTCACTCATGTCTTCAAATTTCATACTTTCTGTCATTAAGAGCTTTGTTTTTAAAATTAAATATCTGCACAAAAATAACCAAAATTAGCCTGTGTAACTGCTTGTGATAAAACATTATTCTTTGAAATATCCACTAAATTAGACGAATTGCTATCTATGTTTTTGTTTAATTTTGAATGACTGTCTAACTTAAAACAACTAGTGTATAGCAAGAGCATGCATACCTAATTGTGTTTATATATATATATATATATATATATGTAAAAAAAAAGGCCTTAAAAAAGTCTTATTTCAATAAGTAAATAATGTTTGGTTGAGGAACAGGATGCTTATGGATGTACGCATAATTAATGGAATCAAAAAGTATTGGGACACTTGGTGTATTATGTGTTAATCTTTGAAAAAGCGGAGGACACCAGTGTGAAAACAAAAAACTAAGGGATGCTGTCCCCCTTGACTACATATTTGAACTGTAGTTTTTGTCATGACATAAAATAGTTGGAAAGTACTGTAAAAAAAGTCTTATTTTAATCAATTTTTCTGAAAAAAGGCCCTATCTCAAAAATAAATATTGAGTGAACCTCACTTTAGCAGGGTAATACTAGTGTCTTTTCTTTCTTGAGTTGACTTAAAATTAAGGTTTCTTTCATTACTTATATATAATATTTCATTTTGCATTTTTATCCATATTGTAATGGAGTTAAATTAGCATTAGCTGTTTTACTTATTTTTCTTCAGTTAGCTACATATAGTTCAGGGTTGGCAAAACCACGGGTTTTTTTAAAAAAGCCCATGGTTTTTTGGGTTTTTTTAAATAAAACCCCCAAAAAAACCCAACTAAAGCTGGGTTTTTTAAAAGAAATGTGGATTTTTTTTGTCTTTTTTTAGGGAAAATGTAGGGTACTTGTAACATATTGTAGCGTAAGTATATGGACAAAGCGCAAAAATTGTCTGAGCGTTTCTGAAGCGTTTCTGAAAAAAAGTATAAAAGACAACAAAACCCAAGAATGGTGAAGTTTCAAATTTTTTAGTTTCCATGATTACCAACAGTTAAGGCAAGTTTACTTCTCGAGTGATAAAATCTATTGTTTGTTTTTAATTACTACGATTTTTTTTTTTGCATTTTACTTTATTGTATTTCATTTTGTTATGCAAAACGACTGTAGAACCTCAAGTAGTTTAAATCCCTTTTTACTGAATTCCAGCTTAATCAAGACATTTCTTTGAACTTTATGTTGCCTGTTTTTCTATTTCTGTGTACAGAGTAAGAACTATCAAACTTTTTCGTAAGATAATGAAAATACTGTACATCCTATTCTGTTTTCTGTCTGACCGTTTGAGAAACCTGTTGATTTCTAAAAAATATACCTTATTTATTCGAGATTTGTGACATGTTGGTCCTCTGTACAATCTACAAATATTGAGAAAATCAGACGGGACAGGACTAAGTCAAGATAATTTGAGTTATTGACCAGTTAAAGAAAAAAGTTTAATATATTTGTTCAAAATCTTTGAAGTATTTTTTTAATGCTGTCAAGAGTTAAAAAATACTATTAAAGTTCAAAATTCATTTTTTATGTCCATTGTCTGTGGTAAAGAACAAATAAAAAATAAGTTTAAATTGTGAAAGTATTTAAATTAATCAATTTTTTGAAAAACTTCTCAGAAAATTTAAAAAAAACCCAAAAGTGGGCTAAAAATTGGGTTTTTTTAAATGGTTTTTTTCAAAAAAACCCATTGGGTCCAACCCAATTGGGTCCAATTAGGCCAACCCTGATATAGTTACATGATTCAGAAATAAAAAATAAGCATTAGTCAGTGCACAGTCATGAGACATTTTTTTTCCTAACCAATGTTTAATATTTAATTTTGCAATTTTAATATGAAGTAAAAATTGTTATATTGCTAACATATGAATATAAAATAAAAAAGAAATATTATAGTATTACTTTTTTACATTAATTTTGTATTAATACATCATTAAATATAGTACATAACTTTTTGATTATTTTAAATTATAGAATATTTCTATAAGAATATTATATTTATAAGAATATTACTATGATTAAAGCTTTCATAATGAAAATACTGTATTTGAAAAAATAAATATCGAAAATATGATATTTTCAAAGTAAATATTGCATATATATCATGATATATAATCATCAAGGTCGTATCCAGAATTCTTTTTTGGGAGGGGCACGGATTCAGACTTTGCCCCAACACACACACATATACATATAGACACACATACACGCATAAAAATATTTAACATAGAAAATGCTTTTTGTCTCGATTTTTAACGATTCCACTGCTGGACTGTTGTTAGTTTTATTTTAATTTCTTATTCCTTTTTTTATTCATCTTGTAGTGGTAAGGATAACAGGGGAGTGCCCCATTTAAGTCGGGTGTAGACAGGGTTGGCTTTCTGCCGGCAGAAACTGGTTGTAACTGGTAAAAACCGGCAGAAACTGGCAAAAACTAAAAAGCATCTTTATTAATTCAAGTAATTACAAAATGATATTTGTTTAAGTAAACTAAAAAATGTAATTCTATTTCATCATTATAAAAAATAAAACTCATTGCCCTTGATTTAGTTTGATCAGAAAGAGAACTGTTTAACTGAAGATGCTCGTAACATTTGTATTAATCTAAAGGACGAGAATCTTAAGGGCACTTAAGAAAAAGAAGTGACATACAGATTTAAACAGGCAGTTACTGATTGTTATTTGCTAGCTTATACGTGTCATCTAAAATGCTTGGGATTAAAATTATCATTTGCTCAAGAAAAAATGCCAGAATTTTACTTGCCGATAGTAACCTCTATTTTATACCTAATATCATAGCTTTACAAAACAAATTGACCCTATTTCCCAAAACTTATTTTTCCAGTCAAATTTTAAAACCACCCCAGTTACTACATAGTAGATCATTTTATTTAAAAAATATATACAATTGATGAAAGTTTCATGAATCTTTGCTGTATCCTTGATGGCATTGCCATCCAGTGGCGGATCCAGCCGATTGTTTTGGGAGGGGCCATCCGAAATTTTTGAACAAACTCGCCAGGGCCGAATTTAGCGCCATGCCACTCCTAAGCAAATTTGAAATCTGCCGCCCCCTCCCCCCCAAAAAGAAGCAAAATTTCCTTGATTCAAAAAAACGCAAAAAAAGTGTTTCCCAGATTCAAACTGTCAAACTTATGAAGAAATGATGGCATTTCACATTCTGAGGCGCCCCGATGAAATGATCACAGTGATCTCTCAAAAAAAATTTTTTTTCGGGAAATTTTGCTGACGATTCGGCAAATACCATGATTGAAAAACTGTTGACTTTCATAAGATGTGTGAAAGTAATCATTATTAAATTACAAGAAAAAATAGTCTCTGTGGAATATGAAAGAATGCTAATATTTTACTTTCAAGAATAACAATTCAATTCAAAAAATGTGTTTTATAATAGCGAATTTGCCGCCCCCGAAAAGTTTGTCGCCCCCAGAAATTTTATTAAAATAAAGTTTTAAAAACTCAATTTTCGGGGTATCGAGACATTAGGTGAGGGGATGAATTTAGGAATCTCCCTCGAAAATATTTCAAAATTTAAATTTCCGAGCAATTTTTGAAAATTAGGAAACTAAAAACGCATTTTGTCTATTTTATATGATGTACGGAGAAAGGTCAGGTTTCGGGAGCTGGCCCCCAAATACTTTTTGAAAATAAAGCTTAGAAACCGAAATATTCTGTCATTATACATTGAGAAGTTAGAAGAGGATGGGTGCTCTTCTAGCCCTTCAGCTGTCCAGTCTAAAAATGCCCTTTTAGGTTATGTTTGCTTACATTAAAGGAAGTGAGAAGGTGCTTAGAATCCTTCCTTCCTGGAAATATTTTGCTTTTGAAGCTCTAAAAATTCGATTTTTAACTATATTTATACATATTTTAGAAAGGGATGAAAGATTCCTGAGCTCCTCCAAAAACCTCCTTTTAAAGCTATCATCAGGATATAAACTAGGTAGGGAGGGGGTCCTTTCAAAAATCGTTTGTAATTGAAGTCCCGAAAAATTTCATTTAAGTTGCTTTTAAGCAAGTTAAGTGATAAGGGTTGGATAAGCTAGTTTCTGTTGACATTTTTCCCAAATAAAAGGCTTAAAATGCAATTTTTGTTACCTATCGAGGCATTTATGAAAGGGGGTCTCCCGGGGGTCCCCCCCTTTGGAAAAGGGGGTCTCCCCCACTAGTTTCAAAATGAAAGCCATAAAAACGGAAATTTAGGCTTGTTTTGGTCTTGTAAAAAATAGGTATACTCTGAGAACAGCAGCATTAAGAGATTGTCCAAGTGTCTGTAGTTGGAATCAATAAATGATGTAGAGAAGATGAGAAAATTTTTGGAAATAAAAGTTTTGTTTTGAGGATAGGGATGTAATTTATCTCCCAATTAAGGCCTATACTTCTTTTTCAGTAAAACACATGTGTTAAATTTTGTTATCTTCTCATAATATTTTTTCTTTTGTTTTCCTTAAAGAAATTCCTACAATCACAAGGCTTTGGGAGGGGCCATGGCCCCCATGGCCTTCCTCTAGATTCGCCCCTGTTGCCATCTAGTTATTCTTTTGCGAGAGTATTCTGTTATTTCTCCTCTATTCATATTAAATTAAGAGATCATTTATATTTTCCATTCACCTTTTCTTACAGACAGCTACAGAGGACAAAAAACATAATTTTTGGTTTTTAAATGATATTGTAATTAAATTGTGGTTCGGCTAACATTTCATTATTTTCCTGTGCTAAATTCCTATTGGGTATCAAAGATTTCTTTTATGTCATTTTTTGAGTTTTTGCCGGTTTCTGCCACAAATGTGGCAGAAAGGGGTTTTTGCCATGCCGGTTTTAAGCGGTTTCTACCAGTGGTTTTAACCACCTTGGCAGAAACTTGTCAACCCTGGGTGTAGAACATCCATAATTTCAGGGGATCCATAATTTCTCCCCCGGGAAATGTTTTGAAAAATATACATAAAAATCTGTATTTCGAAGCCTTATATGGGGTAATTGAGACTACAAAAATTAGAAAAAAAATAGGCAAAAAACATTGCAAAATTTAGCATTCTTTTGCAAATCAAGATCAATCAAAATAAAAATTGCTTACTCGACAAATCGTTGACATTAGTTGACAGAGAGGAGAAAAGAGAAGCACGCTGTCATTTGCTTATATCAGCTTTTAGTGTAGCTTGTTTTTGATCACTTCCCCACTATCCCCCCCTCCCATTTTCATGAAATGTTCTACAGTATAAAAGTTGTATAAAATGGTTTAAAAGAAATGGTATAGAGATTCAGATGGAGAATAAGAACGAAAGAGTAATATGCTGGCCATTTGGACAATTTATACTTTATTTTCTTGACAAGAGACAAACTTGAAGAACTTTTCAAGGAATTTCAAAAACTTAAATTATTTTCAACGACTCTAGAACAGTTGAAATTATTTAAAGCACTTTACTTACACTTTTCAGAAGTTGATTGCACAGTCTTACAAAATGATTATAACTTAGTAAGACACACCCGTTTTAAGTTAAAAATAAATGCAATGAAATATTTCCCTCAAAGCAAACATTTTTTTTTTCAATCACAAGTAGTGCAGAAAATGAAATAGAGCAGAGTAAATGGGATTTTTAACCTACTTTCCCAGAAAAAGAAGAAAAAAAAAGCATGAAAGAAGGCTTAATGCATCTTAAAAATATCGCGAAAAACAAAAAAAAAAAAAAAAAAATCAAAAATAAGTAAAATAATTAAATAAATATTGAAAAATTAAAAGTAGGGTATTGAGATGGGGGAAAATGTCTGTCTGTCGATCTGTCTGTCTGTCCCCCCCTAATAACTTTTGAATGAATAGTCCGATTCGAACAAACTTTTTTTTGTTCGAAAGATCTCGGCGAGTACACCTCATTCCCATATTTCACTTTTTGATTTGAACTATTTTTTTTCAATTTTGAACAGTTCAAAAAAACTTAACATTAGCGCCTAAGGGAAAATTCAAGGCAATTCCGAACTGTGAGGCGAATTTGCTTCAAACAAACTTTGTAGGAAAAAACTTTTGATGAAAAACTTGTATATAAAATACCTTTTTGATTTGAACAATTTTCCGTTCAATTTTGAACAGTTCAAATCCCTTAACATTAGCGCCTGCGGGGAAACTGAAAGTCAATGTAGATTCCGTACTTGAAGGCGGATTTACTTCAAACAAATTTTGTTGAAAACAGCTCTTGACGCCAAACTCCAGACTCTGACTCCAAGAATTTAGGGGCACCTGACTCCGACTCGACTCCTGTGTCCGATAATTAATCAACTCCGACTCCCTGACTTTGACTCTGACTTCGTAGCTTTGGCAAAAATTTATACACGGAGGACAGATGACTGACTCTGATTTTTGGATATTCGACTCCAACTCCTTTATCCCAAAATGAGATCGACTCCAACTCCGCAGCTATGGTTTTAACTGTGAAATAATTATTGTTGATATGACTTGTTTTTATTTTCACGCTAAAGTTTTAATTTAGGCATTCAGTTTTTGGCGAATAAACCCGAAGTCATTCATGTTTCTACATAAAGATATACGCAGGCGATTTTTTTTTTTTGACAATGAAAATTATTTCTTTGACATTTTATTGTTTTTATTTATTTTGGTAATTGCATTAATTCATTTAAAAAATTATTTTGGGCAACGGGGAAAAAGAAACGATTTTTTTTGATATGATGTATTTATTTTAATAAGCTTATTAATTTTAATTATTATTTTTTCGTTTTGAAAGCTGTTAAAGAATTTTTTTAATGGAAAAATGTGTATTAGCCGCTTTGTTTAAAAGGTGCTGCTTTTTTTTTAAACATGAGTGAGGAATATTTGATTCCTAGAATTCAGCTTAAAATATTTTAAAAATATGTTTGAAACAATTTGCGATTTCAGCTATTTTTGAGAATATTGATCAGGTACTAGAAAGTTGTATGGGTATATGGGAAAGTAGGCTCGTTTAGTTCGAGAAAGAACTTCTTGTTCGTCCTATGCTTACGACATTAACAGTATGCATTAGAAGTAAGATAAAAACAAGCAATAACAAAAGATATTTCAAAACACTTAATTCTGTATTAAATAAATGGCAAGACATGGAACATATCAGTCACAAAAGTTGATTTTGAAAAATATGCTACAAAAACGTGATAATCATGATTTTTACATTTTTTACTCAGGATGTGTCAAGGAGCTGAATTTGGCACATCTTGGTAACCTAATCTGAAACTAGTGGCCCAGCCCTTGGGGAGTCACCGGCTCGAAATCCGTGCAGTGTAAATTTTATAAGAGTTTTTTTGGGGGGGGGGGGGGAGGGCAGGGGCACGCACAGGGAGAGAAGGGACACCTGTTGGCCCGAGCCTGAAGGAGGCTCAATTGTTTTTTAAACTAGGGGTGAAAATGCGGGTAAACAATATGTAGGGGGCCCAAAATTTATTTGTGACTGGCCCCAAAATTTCTGTGCACGCTCCTGGAGGAGAGTAAGTCTACCAAACTGACAAGGGGCCTGCCTTGGCCCTGAATTGAATTGGGAAAAAGAGCAGGAAGTCCGAATTAAAAGTCCAAGTTTCAAGTATGCTTTGCAGCTAATGAAAACTAGAATTGCTTTTTCTATATTTCTTCAAATTTTCACTCATTTAATAGTTACAAAATTAAGAATAAAAGAAATTGTTATTTTCCTTTTCCGACATGGGAAATTGAAAAAAAAAACTTCTGTTTTTCGGTACAAAACTATCCGGCGGGGGGGGGGGGGGCGTCAGGCCCCCCTCTGGATACGGACCTGTATATCATGATATATATCAGCGAACCCTGTTTGGGGGTAAATGCTGCTATTGACTAATAGAGTCACTTGAGCTCGGGAAATCTGGCGACAGGCAAGAAATAAGATATGGCCTATCGAAAATAAATAACGTTAATTCTCCATCCAGTTAGACAGGAATATAAAGATTCTCTTCAACTTGACAAAGTTTTCGACTTACAAAGTTTCACTATGCTATTTTAGGTATTCGAGCTGAGTACTAAAAGCAGAGATCTTAAAAAACCCTAAAACAACTTTATGCATGTCATTTTAACTATATTATATTGATAATCATATATTATTATATTGATAATTATTATGTACTGCTTAAGTTGAGTTAATTTGTATCTGGTTCTTCGAAAGAGTTTTATTACCTTTATTTACACTTCACCTATTCCATAAAAGTCTTTTTCAAGGCAATTTTATAAAATTCGGTTTTGATTTGATAAAGTGTGTTATAAGTTAAAAGTCATATTGTTATTTGTATTTAAAAATAATTCATATTTGAACTTCAGTATGGGACCTCAATTTCGGAATCCCAAAACCCGTAATTTTTTCTCCCTTAAAGTAAAAAAATAATAATAAATAATAATAATTAAAAATTAATTTGAATTTTGACGAGTGTGTGTGTGCATGTAGGCGTGTGTGCTTGTGTCTGTGTGCAGGCATGAGTGTGTTGGTATGTGTGTGTATGCGTGTGTGTAGGTGTGTATGTATGCATATGTGTGTGTGTAGGATATGGACTCGACCTGGAAACGGTTTTCGCTAGAGGAGCAGCATCGTGAGGCCGGGCAATGGTGGTGCTGCAGAGGAAGGCGAGGGGGGGGGGGAATAAAATCAGCGTAATGCCAAGGACAGTCAAGTGAGACCGGTAAGCAATGCGATTGCTCAAAAAATCAATTTTTTTTTCCAAATTTGTTTTTATTTGAAATGTTTAAATTGAAAACAATTGTTTATCACTTGTTGAAAAGGATAATACTTTCTACTTATTGTTGCGTTTCTTTAATGCTATGTTATCATGCGTAATATTAGAGCTTTTGCTGTAATTGTGCAGCAGTTCACAATACTTCTCACCATACTATCATTAGTATGTGGAACAATGCATATTGAGCAAAATTATAAAGCCATTTTTCGGTATAAATATGATTTATTTATTGTAAAGATATGCATAACGTGCAATGCTTTATTAAAAACAACATCTGCAGATCACACGCTAATGGCAATTATCATGGACTTCTTTTTTTTTTTGCATATCAGAGGATGTAAAAAAAGAAAAAATTCATTGAGATTGAATTTACAAATACAAATACAAAAGTGACGACCAGCAACAGGCTCTGGGCCCAGCTAGACTGGTCCTAGTCAATTTACAATCCCCAGTGAAGATCAATGGCCCTCTTAAAACTGTCGACTCCTTTGCTCATTACCACCTCTTCCAGTAAGCTGTTCCAAGGTTCCACTACCCTGCTAAAATAATAATTTTTCCTAATATCCACGTTAGCCTGAGATTTAAATAGCTTAAAACAATGACCCCTTGTCCTGTTTTCAGTGCTAAACTTTAGCCCCGTAACATCTTTCATTTTAATAAATTTAAACAGCTGAATCATGTCCCCTCGGTCTCTTCTTTGCTCAAGACTGTACATTTTTAGCCTTCTAAGCCTGGAATCATAATCTAAGTGGGAAAGTCCACTTATTAGCCTTTGAACCCTTTCCAATACATTAATGTCTTTCTTAAGATAAGGAGACCAAAACTTAACAGCATACTCCAAATGGGGTCTTACCAAACTTCTATATAAGGGCAGAAGAACTTCTTTAGATTTATTTGAAATAGATCTATTGATAAACCCAAGCATGTTATTGGCTTTGTTGCTAGCAATGCTGCACTGTTGGCTAAACTTTAAATCCTGACTTATTAGGACCCCCAGATCAGTAACTTTGTCTGCCTGACTAATGACTGAACCTTGCAAATAATAACTTGTACACTTATTTCCATGCCCTAAATGTAGCACTTGACATTTCCCAACATTAACAGTCATACCCCATTTATCAGCCCACTCCGTAATATGATCTAGATCCTCTTGCAGCTGATTTGCTTGTTCTTCATTTTCTACAGTCCCCATAACTTTGACATCATCAGCAAAACAATTCATGTTCCCAGAAATATTTTTGTAAATATCGTTCATAAAGACAATGAACAAAACAGGCCCTAACACTGATCCTTGAGGAACCCCGCTTAAGACCTCACTCCAATTAGAATAATTTCCCCTTACAACTACTCTTTGTTTCCTTCCGGTCAGCCAATTTTTTATCATCAGCTAATTTGCTAAGTAGAGCAACATGCGGTACCTTATCGAAAGCTTTTTGAAAATCATTGCAAACAACATCTACAGGCTTCTTATTGTCCAAAGCCATGGTAACTTTGTCATAGAAATGTAATAAATTAGTTGCACAAGATTTACCTTTCCTGAAACCGTACTGAAAACTAGTCAATAGATTATTAGTCTCTAGAAAATTTACTATCTTAATTTTCATCAATGTTTCAAAAATTTTGCAAACCACCAGGGGCGGACTGGCCACGTGTGAGATGTGGAAAATTCCACATGGGCCGTCCTTAACTCGGGCCGTTTTCTGTGCATTCAATGTGTACGTGCCGTTTTTCTCAATTTTATTTTAAAAAAAAGTTTTCAGCTAGGCCGGCCGTTCTTGTGTCGAGGGCTGCAGCCAGAACAGCTCTTTTTTGGGTGGGAGGGGGGGCGGAGGGAGAGGAGAACAGCCGCTCCTTTTCCAACGGTCACTCTCAGGACGTTACTCTGTTCTTGCCTAACTATTACCGTATCTTGTTACGTAAGGAACAATGTCTTTGTTGGGTGGTCTTCGTCCAAAGCGAAGCCTTCAGGGTCCATGGGTGTCTCTCGTATCTGTTCGGGATTGATGTTTCCTGGAATTCTGGTAAGGAGTTTTATTGGGGGTGGGGATCTTTTTTTGTGGCCATCTGAGACGATCTGATCCGAGACTGTCTGGGAAAAAATTACATTGAACCTTTTTCAAATGAAATAAGAGAAAGGCGCCATTTAGATAATTTTGAGAACTCCACAATTTTGTCTCCGAGGAAAAAAACGAGTCATTTGTTATACACCGTGTTGACTGCTCAATGGGATTGCATGTGTTTTAAATTCAAGGGTGACAAGAATTTTTTTTAGGTAAGTTTAATATTTTTAATCATCATGTGTTTTTTAATTTTTTTTTGTCATCAGCACTTTAAATAATAAGAACTTGAACTGTCAGTTATAATTATAACAAATTGACGGTGTTACACAAAAATGGGTCAACCCACCAAGCAGTACTTTTGAGTAAATTGAGTTCTAAACTGATCTTCATAGATGGCATATTAATAGAAATCGTCTTTGTATCCCCGTAGTGTATCAGTTTATCTGCCAAGCTATGTGAATAACTCATTATTTTTTTGAAAATTTTTGTTGGATAACTCATTTTTGTATAACACCGTCCAATTCATCTATTTTCGTTTAGCAAAGATAAAATTTATAAAAGAACAAACAGTATGAATATTTAAAACAGTGATTTCCAACATTTTTTTTATCCGTCGCCCCCTTACCTTTTTCCTTGAAAAAAGCAAATTTTAGAGGAACGTAAAATCGATATTAGGTATTTTTTGCATACAGTGAAACCTGTGTAAGTTGACCACTCGCGGTGCAGTACTTTGGTGGTCAACTTATAAAGGGCAGTAATGATTTTTTGAAATATTTTTTGTCATTTCTCGCACCGTGTATTCATTTTTCGAGGAATTCACCCTTATTACTCTTTCTGTTCAACTAACTTTCATTGTTTAACATTATTGAAAGTGAAACCATAATTAAAAATACTATTCAAATAGTTTTATTATTTTTTCCTTGTTTTAAAGTATATTAGACGCCGTAGTTTTAGAAATTCCATATGTGCCAGCTAATTTTCTCTGGCTTTCTCCTTTTTGAATTCATTTTAATATTTCATACTTCTTATTAATTTCAAATTCAAAACTTTCTTTTTGAAGCCTTTCAGCCCAAAGAGCAACAAGCTCGACTCTCTCAGTTCATAAAGGCAAAATTAAAATGTCCTATATCTTAATCCCTTACACTCGAAATAAGCCAGAAGGGCTCTTTAGCAAGCCCATATCTGCATACCCGCAGTGCGGGGGGGGGGGGGGCTCACTTCCTCTAGGGGGCTGACGGCCCTAGAAATTGATGGAAAAAAACTAGCATTGAGACTTATTAACTTTACAAATAGACACTGGGCCACTAGGGAGATGCCCTACCCATTTTGTTGCAGAGGGCCCAAAATGTACAGATCCGGGCCTTAGCGCAATTCCAGAATTGCCACAACCTATTGCAACTGAAAGAAAACAATTTGTACTTTTCTACTGACACCTATTTTTATTGAACAAAGTACAAAAAACTACCTCAAATAGAACAACAAATGAAAACAAGTTTGGAGAATAAAGAGCAGCATAAGCTTTATGCTGCTGTTTAGTTAGTAAATTGCTAGTCCGTCATCAAAGCATAGGCGGATTTAGGCCGAAACATTTGGGGGTGCAACAATAACAGGGATCCCGGGGGCTGGGGGGGTTTCCCGGAATAATAAGGCAGTGGCGAAATCAGAAAATAATTTTAGGGCGGGACACACTTTTAAGTCTAAAAAACGCGATGTAACCCATATTTAGTAAGAATAGGGGATGGGCAATTCTTAACATTTCAAACTGCAGAAAAAGTCTTAAACGGAAGTCGATGTTAGAAGCAATTAATCCAGCTGTTGGTTTGGAATGGGATTCACGCCCCAGAAAAAAAAAAAAAAAAAAAAAATTGAAATAGTAGTTTTGAAAACGCAGTTTTACAGTTCTTGGTGATATTTTAGGGGCAAGAAAGGTACGTGTGGCTCCAAGGCTATTTTTAGAAATTTTAGTCTTATAACTGATTATAGTCCATATTTATAGTTTGGGTTATTAATGAGACTCATAGACTGTCTCCAATCGATTTTTTGAAAAGTAGATAGAAATAGGAACCCCCTCCCCTCCCCTACGCTACCTCTTTAACTTTTCATAATTGAAGTTTCAAAAATACTACGGAGGACAATTTTTGATGCTGTTACTGAACGGGATGTTCTGGAGCTCTCCCCTGGAAAATTTTCGGAATTGAAGTCCATAAAAATGAAGTTCTGCAATACTCCATGGTATTAAAAAAAAGGATTCTCCCACTTAAATATTTCGAAATAGTAGTTTTCAAAACCAAAATATTAACACTCTTTGATGATTTTAGAGAAAGGGGGTCGGAGGCCCTTGTTCGAATATTTTCCAAAATTAAAGTCTTAAACACATGAGTGTAAGACCATATTTGGTAACGTTAGGGAAACTGCAGTTTTTCAAAACTGAAGCTCCAAAACCGCAATTTTAAACGATTTTCGATGTATTTAGGTGATTAGAAGATCTTCCTTGAAAATTTTGCGAAAGTGAAGCCCAAGAAACGAAATTTGAGGTACTCTGTAATAACTTTGGCTGGAGAAACGGCTTTGGAGAAGAAAAATTTTGAGGACTAATAGAAAAAATGAAAACGAAATAGAAAAAATGAAAAAAAAAGGGGGGGGGGGAATGGTGAGATATGAAAGAAGTAGGATTGTGCGAGGAGGGGGGAGGAGGCACACAAATCGCCGCCAATAATCTGAAGCTGTTGAAAAATTTAAATGTCAACATTTCTTTTGAAAGAAATTTAAGATTTTTTCCCAACATTCTTTTTTTTCCCGTAAAATAACTGCATTTTCCCAGAATGAGATCTTTTCTTCTCTTCAATAATAAAGAATATTTTTTAAAAAAACATTTACTCAGCATTTTGTGGGGAGGGTCGCCATTCTTGTGCCCCCTCCCCCTTCGATGCACCACTGCAGCAAAATGTCCGGGAGTCTTCCTTCAAAAATGTACCTTAAAAAATTGGTTTTCGGTTGATTTCGATATAGATTTTATTGATAAAAAGTTTCTTGCAATAGCCATGTTTTTTGTTTTTTTTTGGACTTTATTAACCATTGTTATTTCAAAATAGAAGAATTGGTATTGATTACAGAACATGCAATTATTGTATACAAAAACACAGCAAAGAACAATAAATTGTTTGAGAAGTTTCTTTATTTTCATAAAATTATTTATTAGGTTTTTTTTCCAAATGGATCAAGTTACTTTAATTCTTAATATGTGCACAGTTATGTTTTTCTTGCATTAGCAACGTGTTGTGATACTACACTGTATTCAAGTAAATTTACTAGTATAGCAGCTATGAATTTTTTCCCCCAACTGCGTCTCTGAGTGAAATATACTAAACTATTTTTTTTCAAAACCCATCCAAAAATTTTGGGGGTGCGGCGCACCCTTTGGCACCCCCGTAAATCCGCCTATGCATCAAAGCATTAAAAACATTCTTGGAAAGCTATCAAATAATTATACAATAATAATAAATTAATGAATAATAAAATAAAATAATTTACTGAAGAAAGTAAAAAAAAAACCAAGTGATAAACTTACAAAGTTTTTTTTTACAATACTCCAAACCAAATTTGGCGTACATTAGTAGTTAAGATAGACAGGTGGTCAAGTTACAGAAGTTTTCCTTCATTATATAAGATAGGACTAATTCCGTTCCTGACAAAAGAGGTCAACATAGACAGGTGGTCAACTTACAAGGGTGGTCAACTCTACAGGTTTTACTGTACTTAATTTTAATTTAAAGCCTAAATACTGTACCAATTTTATCCAATTATTGTTACACACATTTTTTATGTCTTTTTTTCAAGAGTAATTAATTTTTGAAGGGAGATAATAAACTAAGATTATTAATATACTTCTCAAAGACAGCAGAACATTTTTCTCTCCCCCCCCTTTTTTTTGGTATGAAATTTAGGATTTGGAAGAATAATAAACTTGTGGCAGTTTAAACTTGAAGAAAAAAAAAGAGAGAGAGAGAGAGAAGGGTTTGTTCCGGTATCCAGAACCTGCCCTGAGTACAATTCGTATGTTTGTCCAAGATATGAGGATGTGCATGGCCCTCCTGAACTTAATTCATTTCTTTTTTACACTCATGATTTTTTGTTGAACCCTTTCTCAAGAAAATTTAGAAGCTCTCATGTTGATGTCTTTAGAGAAGGACATTTTAAATCAAATAGATTCAGAGGATACCATTGATGCTGTTGCTCAACAAAGTAGACTTTTTTTGTAAGAAAGATTAATGTTGTAGAAATGTGTTTTTTTCTCGCGATTTCTTTTATTTTTATCTTTAGTACCAAGTAATCTTTAACGGATATTCATAATCTATTACTTTTAAGGAAAAAAATATAAGTTACATGCTTTGAAAGAAATTTTTTGATAAAATTAAAAAGGAATGTTGAAAAATTTAAGTAATTATTATGTCTTAAATACTGTAAAATTTTGTTTCCCTATCTTTTAAAGGGATACACTGAGTTATAGAAGAAAAAAAAATTAGGTTCTTTAACCATATTTTAAGTATTTAATAATATTTCATCAAATAATCTTTATTTTTGAAGTTTTTTTCCTGTTAACTGATTTGTAATGCTTGTTTATAGATTTTTCTTTCTTAGCTAGATTGATAAGTGTAATTGCTTTAAGTGTTTTTGCCCATTTTAATCAAAAATAATGTATCTATTTTTACTTATATTTTTAATGTTACAATCTTAAAAGCAAATCTAAAATTTCCGAATCTAAAATGCAGTATTCCCAGAAACTATTAGTTTTTAATTTATTAGTAGCACTACCATATTGCAACTAGTACGAAAAGTACATTTTTAAAAATCTTATCATCATATACTTTTCAATTTTAATGTTATTATTCAGTGTCAAATTGATAAATGCAATGTTGAAATTTGTTAAATAGCATACTTTCAAATTTCGGATAAAATTTTTCCGGATAAAATGATAAGATTTAGCACTAATTTGAAATTTACAAAGTTATTATTAGATTTTTCAGTTTGACGAAATTAGGGCCTTGTATGAAAACATTTTCACTGATTCTTGAAGAGTAATATTAATTTTGTCATTTTTAGTTTATTACTCTTGAGTAACTTTTTTCAAATATTATTTCGTTTTCATTAATTTCGTTTAATTTATGTCATTAAAAAGGTTTAAGTCGGACTATTTCTGTGTTGTGCTTTCTTTTGTTACTCGATTATTATTTATTTTCAGCAAGCATGTAAACTCGTACAATAGAAGTATAAATTGTTATATTTTTGGTTTAAGCGGTTGAGTTTCACTTTGTTGAACATCTTCGTAGGTTAAACTTTAGTTTAACATATTTACTTACGAAAAAGAATACGCACATCTTATTGCTTTTCCCAATACATTTCTTCATTTTCACTTTAAATCTTGGAAGCTCATAAATAAATTGTTCTTACTTGAAAACGTTGTGTCAGTGGAATATTATTATTAAAGGCAAGTTAATATGTAGCATAGGCCACACATATACCATAAAGCACAAGTTCTGCCAGAACTTGCTTTCTGTGGAGAGGGGAGGGGAGTTTGGTCATAACCATCTTTACATGCATATAAACTACCGTATTAAAATTATTGGCAATATAAATCTACGTTAAAACCAAGGGCCTTGGGAGGAGACCGCAATCCCCCTACCCCAAGTGTATATCCCATGATTTTCACTTTAGTTCTTAGAACCTGATAAATAAATTTCACTCACTAGATAACATTTTGAGAGATACCTTTGAAAATCAGTTTTCTCACTGAGACAAATGGCGACTTTTTCCGGCGAAATTCTTTTTTTTTTTTTTGTAGATTAATTCGGGCTTATCCGATATTTCCGATCAGTTCTCACTGTCTCATGATCTGTGATGTATTCATTCTGAACGGATATATTACGTTTGGTTTACATGAAAATTTTCATTAGTTTGAATACGTGCAATACAATTTTAAGAAAAGACTTAAAAAAAAAAGAATTTTTTTCTGAAGGGTAAATAGTACCGCTCATGGCCATATGAGGTAGTGAGAAGCAAGGGATGCAAGAGGAAAATTTGAAAATTTGGAGATAACCAGTACAAATGGTAGGTGGGCCCCTCCTCTGTCTTGGGGCAAGAGATAGTACCAGCAGCCTTGGTAGGTGCCGCTGTACAGCATGATTTAGAAAAAAATTCAATGAAAGCCTACCTAGGATGTAATCTTTATACGAATTCTACTCAAAACTTGAAAATATCTGCTTACACCCCTTTGCTTCTCACTGCCTCAAATGTATTACGTTTTGTTTTAAATAAGATTTTTATTCACTTTTACATAAACGAAATACTCTTAAATGCGGCTTTTCAAAGAAGCCATACAGTTTTCACAGTGGTTTTTTTATTGCGTAGAGCAATTTAAGCTTGCAAATATTTTTGAGAAAGTTAGATCCTTG